>NW_026652570.1:27522-35979 GCF_009828535.3 Hylobates moloch
GGCCTGGACTGTCAGGGACCAGAGTCACTTATTCTAAGAGCCATGGGGGCTGGGCACAATGGCTTGCGCCTGTAATCCCAGCACTTTGGGACGCTGAGGCAGACAGATTGCTTGAAGACAGGAGTTTCATACCAGTCTGGGCTACAAAGCAAGACAAAAAATAAAATAAAATTAGCTGGGGGCAGTGGCATGCACACACCTGTAGTCTTGGCTAGTCAGGAGGCTGAGATGGAAGGATCACCTGAGTCCAGGAGTTGGAGGCTGCAGTGAGCCTTGATGCTGCCACTGCAGGACAGAGCAGACCCTGTCTCTAAATAAAATAAAAATTAAATAAGGGCTATGGGCTGGTGGGCACAGTGGCTCACACCTGTAATCCCAGCACTTTGGGAGGCTGAGGCAGGCAAATCGCTTGAGGTCAGGAGTTTGAGACTAGCCTGGCCAACATGGTGAAACCCTGTCTCTACTAAAAAATACGAAAATTGGCCGGGTGCAGTGGTGTGCACCTGTAATCCCAGCACTTTGGGAGGCTGAGGCGGGCGGATCACCTGAGATCAGGAATTTGAGACCAGCCTGGCCAACATGGTGAAACCCCGTCTCTGCTAAATATATAAAAATTAGTCAGGCATGATGGTGTGCATCTGTAATCCCAGCTACTCAGGAGGCTGAGGCAGGAGAATCGCTTGAACCCAGGAGGCGGAAGTTGCAGTGAATGGAGACCGTGCCACTGCATTCCAGCCTGGGCAATAGAGGAGACTTTGTCTCAAAAAAAAGAAAAAAAAAAAAAAAATAATAATAATAATAAAATAAAGAGCAATGGGACCCAGCAGAAGGATTTGAAGGAGTGGGGAGCATCTAGTTATGCTAGAGAGGAAGATTCATGAGTGAAGGTGAAACCAGATTACATCTCCCTCCTACCCCAGCCTAAGGTGCTGGGCGACTGTGTGGGGCGAGATCGGAGGCTAGCCGGGCTTCCCGCCTGCGCCCCCAGGTAGCCACGGTCTCTGCTGCCCCCTCGCGGCTGCTTCTTGCCTCGCAGGCCCTGAGCCTTTGGATTCGGTCCGCGCAGAGCGCCAACTGGACGTGGTCCTAGAGGTTGGGTGGTCAGACACTGTGATCCCGGGTGCTGTGCCCGCGCTACGGGAAGGGGAAGCAGCCCGTGGGTCTCGTATCAGGAGGCGAGGCCAGGACCCGCTGACCCATGCCTCCTGCCGCGGTCAGAGCCCAAGTTTGTCAAGGTATTTTGGATCCCGGAGAGCGAGAACCCAGACGACGACAAAATCTACTTCTTCTTTCGTGAGACGGCGGTAGAGGCGGCGCCGGCACTAGGACGCCTGTCCGTGTCCCGCGTTGGCCAGATCTGCCGGGTGAGGAGTCCCTGGGCCACACCCGACGACCCTGCCCCTACCTTTGCCTGCTCTGGTCTCGCCCTCATCCCCTTTGATCGTCCCGGCAGAACGACGTGGGCGGCCAGCGCAGCCTGGTCAACAAGTGGACGACGTTCCTGAAGGCGCGGCTGGTGTGCTCGGTGCCCGGCGTCGAGGGCGACACCCACTTCGATCAGCTCCGTGAGTGCGGGAGTGGGTATGGGGTTGGGGAGGGGGGCAGCGGCGCAGACTCCGGGAGCCCCCGCCGCAGCGGGGCTGTGCGCCCTACCCCAGCTAGGCCCCTTCCCCGCAGAGGATGTGTTTTTGTTGTCCTCGCGGGACCACCGGACCCCGCTGCTCTATGCCGTCTTCTCCACGTCCAGGTGAGGGGCAGGAGGTAGGGAGCGCCCGGGGCGGGCCGCTGGGCTCCACCCGGCCCCTCACCCCGCCCTGGTCTTCGCCTCCAGCAGCATCTTCCAGGGCTCTGCGGTGTGCGTGTATAGCATGAACGACGTGCGCCGGGCCTTCCTGGGACCCTTTGCACACAAGGAGGGGCCCATGCACCAGTGGGTGTCATACCAGGGTCGCGTCCCCTACCCGCGGCCAGGCATGGTTCGTAGCTCAGGGACTTCTGCTACAACCCACTTCAAAGCCTCAAGGGTTTGAGAACTTGGCCTGGGGTCTTCTTGGTGAATGTGGTTTCTTCCTTTAGTTATGGGTAGGAAAACGTTTCCATCATAAGACAAGGCTTGTTTCCCGCCTCTGACTTAGTAGGGCAAGGCTGATCTCCTCTCTAATTCTTAGGGCAGGGTTCTGTCCCCATCCCCCTCCATGTTTCCAGAGGCTTGGCATGGAGGGCTGCCTATCAAGCCCCCATATCTATATCCCTGCTGTGCCTCCCTTTCCCCCACCCCCAGTGCCCCAGCAAGACCTTTGGCACCTTCAGTTCCACCAAGGACTTCCCAGACGATGTCATCCAGTTTGCGCGGAACCACCCCCTCATGTACAACTCTGTCCTGCCCATTGGGGGGCGCCCTCTTTTCCTACAAGTTGGAGCCAATTACACCTTCACTCAAATTGCCGCGGACCGGGTTGCAGCCACTGACGGACACTATGACGTCCTCTTCATTGGCACAGGTCAGGGTCCCTCCACAGCGACCCCCAGGCTCCCATCCAGGCCCTGTGGGCTGCTGGTGGAAGCTCTCCCTGTTCGGTCCCATCTCCACATCCTTTCCTGGGCTGTGTCTCCACCTTCTGGATGCTGCCCAACCCACACTCTTCCAGTCCACACTCTTCACATCCCAAATATGCTGAGGGTAGACGCCTCAAAGGCGAGGAGACACTAGCCCCAGCTGTCCGGGAGCACCAATGGTCATTACCCCTTCTCATCCCTGCAGACGCTGGCACGGTGCTGAAGGTGATCTCGGTCCCCAAGGGCAGTAGGCCCAGCGCAGAGGGGCTGCTCCTAGAGGAGTTGCACGTGTTTGAGGTGAGGCCTCGCCCCCAGTCGCCCGGGACCCCCCCACCCCACTAAGCCCTGACCCCATCGCCCCTCCTCCCTCTCAGGACTCGGCCGCTGTCACCAGCATGCAAATTTCTTCCAAGAGGGTGAGTGACCAGGATGGGGGTCGGGGTGGGATGGACTGAGCTTGTGCCTGGCGCGTCCCAAGCCTCTGGCCCCTTTTGGTAGTTTGCAGTCACGGGTTTGAGTACAGGCTCTGGCTTTGCTAGACTGTGTGACCTGAGGCCTAAGACCTCAGTGTTCCCATCTGTCGAGTGGGAGAAGGGATCCCTGACCGATGGGAGGCAGGCGTGGGGTCGCCCTCGGTCAGCCCAGAGCCCCTCGTGCCCCCTAGCACCAGCTGTACGTAGCCTCGCGGAGCGCGGTGGCCCAGATCGCGTTGCACCGCTGCGCTGCCCACGGCCGCGTCTGCACCGAATGCTGTCTGGCGCGTGACCCCTACTGCGCCTGGGACGGGGTCGCGTGCACGCGCTTCCAGCCCAGTGCCAAGAGGTGGGCGGGGTCGGGGTTGGGCCGCCGGGAGGGAGGCGAAGGGTCTTTCACTGCCCGGGGCTGAAAGAAGAAGGGCTCACAGAATATCCGATGTTCCCCACAGGCGGTTCCGGCGGCAAGACGTAAGGAATGGCGACCCCAGCACGTTGTGCTCCGGAGGTGAGTGCCCCAGCTGCCCCTACCCTCAGCCTCAGAAGACGCCCCACCTGCCCTGCCTTGCCTAAATCTGACGTTATTCTCGCCCCAAGACTCGTCTCGTCCCGCGCTGCTGGAACACAAGGTGTTCGGCGTGGAGGGCAGCAGCGCCTTTCTGGAGTGTGAGCCCCGCTCGCTGCAGGCGCGCGTGGAGTGGACTTTCCAGCGCGCAGAGGTGACAGCCCGCACCCAGGTGAGCCTTACTCCGCCCTCCCCGCTAGGCTCCTGTCCCACTCCCTGCATCTAGGAGAGGCCCCGCCCTACCCAACGAAGCCCCGTCCAACCAGACCCACTCCCCGCCCCGTCCAATTTGGTCCCTCACCTGCACTCCACAAGCTGCTGAGGCCCCACTGTGTCCAACGGGGCTCCTGACCCGCCTTCCCTGAATCCAGGAGAAGACCCGCCCTCGACCCGCCCATTGAGGTCCCTGACCCACCCCCCACGTTCCTGTAAACCCCGCCTCTTTCGGATTCTCCCTTGAAGACCACCAGCTCCCAAACACTCAGCCTTAAAATGTGCGCGCCCGCGGGCACCCCTTTCCCGCTCCACCTCGGCTCCCAATGACTCTGCTTCTTCCGTCGCGTGCTAGGGCCCAGAAGCCCTGTTCCCGGCCTGACACCCCCGCCTCACGCTGCCCCCTGCCCGCAGGTGCTGGCAGACGAGCGCACCGAGCGCACCGCCCGAGGACTACTGCTGCGCAGGCTGCGGCGCCGGGACTCGGGCGTGTACTTGTGCGCCGCCGTCGAGCACGGCTTTACGCAACCGCTGCGTCGCCTGTCGCTGCACGTGTTGAGTGCTACGCAGGCCGAACGGCTGGCGCAGGCCGAGGAGGCTGCGCCCGCCGCGCCGCCGGGCCCCAAACTCTGGTACCGGGACTTTCTGCAGCTGGTGGAGCCGGGCGGCGGTGGCAGCGCGAACTCCCTGCGCATGTGCCGCCCGCAGCCTGCGCTGCAGTCACTGCCCCTGGAGTCGCGGAGGAAGGGCCGTAACCGGCGGACCCACGCCCCTGAGCCTCGCGCTGAGCGGGGGCCGCGCAGCGCAACGCACTGGTGACCGGACTGTCCCCACGCCGGGAACCAAGCAGGAGACGACAGGCGGGAGAGGAGCCAGACAGACCCTGAAAAGACGGACGGGTTGGGGCCGGGCACATTGGGGGTCACCGGCCGATGGAGACACCAACCGACAGGCCCTGGCTGAAGGCAGCTGCGCGGGCTTATTTATTAACAGGATAACCCTTGAATGTAGCAGCTCCGGGAAGGGCGGCACAGGTCGGGCGCAGGATTCAGTCGGGAGGGAAGGGACGGCGAAGCCGGGCTCCAGAGCAACGACCAGGGCCGAGGAGGTGCCTGGAGTGCCCACCCTGGGGGACAGACCCCACCTCCTTGGGTAGTGAGCAGTGAGCAGAAAGCTGTGAACAGGCTGGGCTGCTGGAGGTGGGGCGAGGCTGGCCGACTGTACTAAAGTAACGCAATAAACGCATTATCAGCCAAAGCTGGAATGGCCCCAGCAGACAACCCCAGTCCTCGGCCTTGCTATGTGGTCTTGGGCACCTTCCTAGCGGTGTCAGGGCCCGAGTTTCTCCTGTCCAAGGTTGCCTGGTGAGGATTAAAGGTGGTTCCGGCCAGGCGCGGTGGCTCACACCTGTAATCCCAACACTTTGGGAGGCCCAGGCGGGCGGATCACGAGGTCAGGAGATGGAAACCATCCCGGCTAACACGGTGAAACCCCGTCTGTACTAAAAATACAAAAAATTAGTCAGGCATGGTGGCTGGCGCCTGTAATCCTAGCTACTCAGGAGGCTGAGGCAGGAGAATCACTTGAACCTGGGAGGCTGAGGTTGCAATGAGCCTAGATCTCGCCCCTGCACTCCAGCCTGGGCGAGAGAGCGAGACTCCTCAAAAAAAAAAAGGTGGTTCCACGTGACTGAACAGGTTCTGTAGGGCCTTTGGGAATAGTGACACGCAGGGTACATTGTGCATAATATAACTTCAGGACTAAGTGCTATGAAGAAAATAAAACTCGGCCGGGCGAGGTGACTCACGCCTGTAATCCCAGCATTTTGGGAGGGCGAGGCAGTCGGATCATGAGGTCAGGAGTTCACGACCAGCCTGACCAACATGGTGAAACCCTGTCTCTACTAAAAATACAAAACTTAAGTGGGTGTGGTGGCGCGCGCCTTTAATCCCAGCTACTCAGGAGGCTGAGGTAAGACAATTGCTTGAACCAGGGAGGCAGAGGTTGCAGTGAGCCGAGATCGCCCCACTGCACTCCAGCCTGGGCAACAGAGCGAGACTCAGTCTCAAAAAAAGAAAAGAAAACTGGGTGATGTGGAAAAGAATGTACGCAGAAGGCCTCACTGAAGGGGTGGCATTTGAGCTCGCTGACAAGAAGGGGTTGGCCACAGGGCTATCTGGGAGCAGAGCATTCTAGGAGGGAACAGCCACCGCCAAGCCCCTGAGGTGGTAACAAGCTTGTTGACTTTGAGGAACATCAGGGAGGCCAGTGTGAGACAGCGGAGTGACAGGTTTGAGGTGTGTAGGAAGTAGAGCCCACAGTCTTGCTTTGCCCCCACTGGGAATGAAGGGCACAGGGATCCAACCACAGAGGGAAAGCTGGAAGCTGGACCACCTCCTCCCTTCAAGGTAAGCAGTGATGCGCATCCTTACACAACCTTATGGGACTTGTCTGCCCTTGTGGAGATGGGAGCAGGGGAAGACCAAAACCATGGATTGTGCTAAATGCTCCAGATGTGGTTCTCAGTGTACACTGCCAGGGAGGAGCCACTGTTATTCCGACTTTACACATGAGCAAACTGAGTTCAGAGAGAGGAGATCCTTTACCTAAGGTTGTAAGCTTAGTAACAAATGAAACAGCCTTCAACCTAGGTCCACCCACTGGCCAGCATGGGTGCTGTTGGTGTATCTGCCCACTTGTGAAGCTATCAGAGCCCTCGTGGCATCGGGCTTCAGTTGTCCATCACCCTCTATAAGACACACACAACAATAGCATTGTGTGCTAGCAGGTCACGCAGTGGAGGCTGCTTTTCCTGTGTTTGCTGGGAGGAGAGATGACTGGGCTGTGGGTAGGAGTCTGCAGGGGTGGAGGGGTGGCCCAGTAGAGATGCACAGGTTTCCCTTGTCTGTCTTGGCTGCCACGTGGGGCCTTGCTGAGCCTAGAGTGGCCATTCTGGATATATGGGGGAGGTGTGCTTCCCCTTGAAGGTCCCTGGGCACCTGGACTAGTGGAGGCAGGCTCCTGGCTGGCTCCCTCACCAGGTAGATAGTTCAGGCTGGCCCACGTGGATCACTCCGCCCCTTCCCATGGCTGAGGGCTGCCCCCTCTAAATATAGTCGAGTGGGCTGAGCTCAGGCCTATTTTAGGCCAAGGCTGGGAGGCAGCCAGGCCTTCCCGGGGCTCTCAAAGGAGCCACCCACTGCTGCCTTTGTCCAGTCCTGCTACTGGATGCCATCATCGGCCCCCGACTGCCCGCTGCTTGCCATGCCTGAGGAGACCCAAGAAGGTAGGAGAGGGTGACCATGAGGGAGGGCAAGGCCTCAGTCCTGTGACCTTGTGGACCATGGAGAGACCCACCCTCTGTCCCACTGACCTCACTGTCTTGAGTAGTTAGTTACCCATTTTCATGCTCCGGCTCCAGTAAAAGGACCTGCCCCCTGTGCAGGGAGGAAAAGCCTGCCATGCCTGGAACCCCTTGTCACCTCAGGCCCTGCTTCAGTTTCCCCTGCTGGGGACATCAAGGAGGGATGGGGGAAGCTACCCAATTAGGAGTGGGTCAACTACAGGCTGTGCTCAGGTGGGTGTGGGCATCCGGGCAGCTGCCTGGCCGGTTCAGCTCTTAAGGGAGGAAGCTGGGATTGGGGTGGGCAGTGGTTCCAGAAAGCATTAGGGTACCTGTCCCATGGACTGAAAAGTAGTTAGGCCACTGGCCTCCCCTGACTTGGGTCTAAATATCCCCAACTGCCTAGGGTTGGGGGTCCCTTGGCCTGGTCAGACTGAGACTCAGCTAGTTAAGAGCTTGGTGGCCACTCACCTAACTGCACCACTGCATATAAGACATACTGATGCTAAAAGGGGCCAGGGCAGCAGGAATCTAGGAAGCTACAGGTCCAGTACTGGCCAGGACGTAGGACTGTCTGCTCCATGGCTCCATCTTATAGCCCATGACAGAGCTTGGCCCACCTAGCAAGCTCCTTTTATCACATTTTCAACTATTTTTTTTTTTTGAGATGGAGTCTTGCTCTGTCGCCCAGGCCAGAGTACAGTGGCGTGATCTCAGCTCACTGCAACCTCCGCCTCCCAGGTTCAAGCAATTCTCTGCCTCAGCCTCCCAAGTAGCTGGGATTACAGGCACCTGCCACCATGCCTAGCTAATTTTTGTATTTTTAGTAGAGATGGGGGTTCACCATCTTGGCCAGGCTGGTCTTGAACTCCTGACCTCGTAAGCCACCCACCTCAGCCTCCCAAAGTGTTGGGATTACAGGGGTGAGCCACCGCGCCCGGCCTCCACTTTTTTTTTTTTGTCACCCAGGCTGGAGTGCAGTGGTGCAGTCTCTGCTCACTGCAACCTCTGCCTCCCAGATTCAAGCGATTCTCCTGTCTCAGGCTCCCTAGTAGCTGGGATTACAGGCATGTGCTACCATGCCCAGCTAATTTTTGTATTTTTAGTAGAGACAAGGTTTCACCATGTTGGCCAGGCTGGTTTCAAACTCCTGACCTCAGGTGATCCACCCGCCTTGGCCTCCCAAATTGTTGGCATTACAGGCGTGAGCCACTGCCAACATTTTCAACATTGCAGGAGAGGGGCTTTGCCCCTGGTAGGGGGAAATGTTTACTTTCGTGTGTGTGTGTGTGTGTGTGTGTGTGTGT
>NW_026652571.1:0-9683 GCF_009828535.3 Hylobates moloch
ATCTTTCCATTCATTTTAAAAGCAAATTTTAAGTGCTACTAACTTTGATGAGTTCACAATGGCTGATGACCCTCAAATTCTTCACTTACTCTTCACTATCTATGACAGAGGAGAACAAAGCAGAAAACAAAACAAAACAAAATGCATTAATACCAGTTCCTGATTTTAGCCAATAATGGTAGCATCACTCACTTGCTGCCAGATATCAGAATGAAGAAATACTACTGTTGTTTTTACCTACGTCTCTCTCTTCATGACTACTAAATAATAGTACGTGATGTGGCTGGGCAGAACCACGTTGCCCACAATTCCCCTTCTTGTAGGCTTCCACTTAGGGTCAAAGGATATTCTCTCCTAAGAGGTGGAGAAAAGAAAGGAGGCAGCAACCATTCTGTAGCATTCATGTACACACACGCCTTTACCTAGTTATTCAATCAAATACTAATCTACTGCTGCTGTGAAGGGATTTTGCAGATGTAAGGTATCTATCTAATCAGTTGATTTTAGTTAGTCGAAAGGGAGATTATCCTGAGGAGAACTGATGTAATCAACTGATGAAATCAGCCCTCCTTTAAAAGAGGGCTTAGGCCCTCCCTGGATTCAGAGACTCCAAGCTTCAGCTCCACTCACAGGGATCCAGCCTGCTCATGGTCTACCTGGCTGACTGCTTGCCCTGTGGATTTCAAGCTTGTTTAGCCAGTCCCACAATTGAGTAAGCCAATTCCTTGTAATAAATCCCTTAATACATGTAACGTACTAAGTCTGCATCTCTGGTAAACCTTGACTGATTCATGATGTTACGGTTATTACTGTTGAGAGGACACAGAGGAAGACCTCTTGGCATGGAATCATCCAGAAAGACACTAAAGAATCTCACTCTTGTACTAGCTCTCTCCCAATCTCTTGCAATAATGGCCAGGAGAAGATTGTGAGTTAATTTTTCAAAAAATGAGATTGATGATAATTTAGAGATGCACAGTGAGGTGTGGCTAGGTAACTAAGCTGTGGACAATGAGATGTAATTGGGAGTATTGGAATTATGAGGCAGGGCCTGCAAAGGGAGTTAGCATGCTCCTCTTCCTCTACTCTCTGTCTGTAAGTGTGATGTTGACAGCCCCAGCAGCCATCTCAGACAAGGGCCACATCCTGGAGGTGGCAGACTGGAGAGCTCTAGAGACTGATGACTTCTAGAGCCATCATGCCAGCTCTCAACGGACTACTTCCGGACTGTTTATACATGAGAAATAAAGCCACTACCTGGGGGCTCTGACACTTGTAGTGAAACACAATTCCTAACTGATATAAGAATTGTTTTCTTTAGTCTTCCTATTCCCTTAGCAGTAGACTTCTACATCTAAGTTGCTACATTATCAGGAATAGCTGTATTTAATTTCACTGCTATGTACATGGGACACATTAAGTGTTTAAGAGGATTAGAGGAGACAGCCACAGTAAAAGCTTTTTCGTATTTCTCCGTGTTTCTATGTTTTGGCAAAAGAATATGAGAACTTTTCATAGTCTGCAACAAATGCCTTCACAAAGCCACAAACTTTAATTCCCATGGAATAGAATTTCATACGGCAAGCCCGTGGTTACATCCAAATCCACTTATTCAACAGATTTGTGCTGTAAAAAAAACCTCACACTAGCCTATCTCTTTAGATAGGCTCTGTCTTTTCGTGTTGGAGTCATCTAATTTTCCCCAAACCAACAACCCTTGCACACGTCTGGGGTATATTTTTTTGCTGAATGCAAACCACGTGGTCATTTCAAAGCCTATAATTCAGTTCAGGAGCACTGGGCTTTCTGGATGCTCATGAACATAACCATCAAGAGTGACACACATTTCTGGCAGTCACCTTGCCAGCTCCAGCTCTATTGTGTCTCTATATCACAGTGAAAAACTGCCTGACACACTAGGCAGCTGACACGTGTCGGGGAAAAAAATATCAGGCCTGTGACCAAGGGGAAAATGAAGTGATTAATATGGAAAACACAACAAGAAACATCAAACAGGAAAAAGCTGACACTTCCTATTCCTTTAGCTTCAAGTAAATTTGTTTTCTCCTCCACTGACTGTAAAAGGCTGGATCGAAGTATTGACATGATATAAACATGTCAGATGTCTTCCTCACCTGGGGCCATTCATGATACTGAAGAGTCTTTCACTCCTTTTTTTTTTTTTTAGAGGGAGGGAGGGAGGTGAGGTTAACATAATCATAACCCTGAAAAGATAAACTTGGGAAACTATAAGCACAAACACAATGGGCCGAAGTGTTGCCAGTGTGAGTCACCACTGTTGTGCCCCAGCTCCTTTGTTTCTGCCATTTCCTTCCTTTCAGAGTTCCCGAACATTCCTCTCTGGCTGGCCTGGCTCCCTTTCCCAACACCATCCCTTAAACACTGGTGTTCTTTGGGCTTCTGAACTCAACCTAGTCTACCTGTAGACTGTGTCTCCTCATTCTATGTCCTCACAGGGAGGCGAGTCTCATAGACATTCATTCATACCCACAGCTTTACTACTCCCAACGCCACCATTCCTTTCTTCTCTTTCTCCTGAAGGCCCAGTGCCTACTGAACTGTCCTACCAGTACCTATTTCATCAAGTCCCAAACTGAACATAGTCATGCTTTTCTACCTTGCATCTCAATTCCATCCTCTTTCCCTGTCTCACAGCCCAGCCACATATGCACCCTGTACGTCCGTTATTGGCCCCATCATGCACCCAGGGGCCAGTTCCATCCTCTTATCTATTCCACCTTATTTCATCTACTAAGAGTAGTGGGGGCTGGGTGGCCCCAAATGAGATTCTTATATTCTGGGAATGCAGATGGATCAGGGGCCCCTGGCCATCCATCAGGCATTCAGTACTACACCAGCCGATCTGCAAGGTGAAAAGGGAGCTCTCAGACACAAAGGTCTCTCTGAGCAAACCAGGGGACAAATCAGGAGAAGGAAGAGGGCCTGTTTCCCTGCCCAGCCCCAGACTGGCTGAGGCTAATGCAGCAAGTAGCTGCAGGAAGAAGTGGAGAGGATTGTCTTTCCTCCTGCCTCTGTGAGTCACAGAAAAACACAGTAAATTTAGGCTCCTGGTGACAAAGGGAGTCAAGGACATTTCTGCAGGGCACATACCAGGTTCCAGCATCTTTCTAGAGCCTCCCCCCTTCCCCCGCCCCAGATTTGCAAACTTGAAAAAAAACACTTCCTGGGATGTGACTCCTTTTGGCATAAATCCTCTTCAGGAGGACACCAGCTATGGCTCAGGTGGAGCCTCACCCACAAAGCCCTTTGGCCCATGGTCATCAACAAGGAAGCCAAAGCGGAAGACTCCCCAAGGGAGCGGGGCTCTCAAAACACATGTGAGACAACACCAAGATACCACCAGGAATACCTGAAGGAGACTTGCATTGAAGGTCCTACGGATCCACGTGGGAACACAAACCAGTGAAATTTGTGTGATCTCCACTGACTAGACATCATTTGAACCCTCACGCTGGCAGGGTCTGGAGACATTTCTTAATCTGTCTCCCACTTTTGACCCCTACTGTAGCTCCCCTACAAAACATTTCTACAGATTGCTTCCAAGGTAATCTTCTAAAATTATAACTCCAGTGGTATTCTGGGCTGGCTCATACAGGCTCCTGAGAGAAGATCGGGAAATTTTCATCAAGATTGGGAAATTTTCAGCAATTTTGTGAGTCAGTTGTTAAACACATAAATTATTAAAAATTAAAATATTAAAAATTAAAATTATTAAAAATTAAATTACATAAACTTACAATAAAATATATTAAAGCAAAAGTTCTCCATTTATCACTTATTACTTTTCTATATTTGAATAATGTTTATTGTCTTGAGGTTACTTACACCTATTTTATCTGTAGTGCAGTCCCCCCTTATCTGTGGTTTCATGTAACTAAAATTTCTGTTACCTGCAGTCAACCATGGTCCAAAAATATTATATCGCTACTTTTGCACTTTGTAGCCATTATTAAGTAAAATACAGTTACTTGAACATAAGCCCTGTCATACTGATAAAACCACGGTTAATCTGATCACAGAGATGGCTACCGAGTGACTGGCAATCCTGGCAGGATGGAATGGGGGAGAGCAAGATTTCATCACACTACTCAGAATGGTGCACAATTTATAATATGAATTGTTTATTTCTATAATATGAAATGTTTTCCATTTATGTCACACTGCCTAGGTCATTCGCCTCACTTCGTCTTCACACAGGCATTTTATCATCTCACATCATCACAAGAAGGGGCTGGGCGTGGTGGCTCACGCCTGTAATCGCAGCATTTTCGGAGGCCGAGGCATCACCTGAGATGGCAAGTTTGAGACCAGCCTGGCCAACATGGCAAAACTCCGTCTCTACTAAAAACATAAAAATTAGCCGGGCATGGTGGCACACACCTATAATCCCAGCTACTCGGGAGGCTGAGAAAGGAGAATCGCTTGAACCTGGGAGGTGGAGGTTGCGGTGAGCCGAGATAGTACCACTGCACTCCAGCCTACACGAGGGGAGCAAGAATCCATCTCAAAATAAAAAAAAAAAGAAGAGTACTGTACAATAAAATATTTTAAGAGAGAAACAGAGATCACATTCACATAATTTTTATTATAGTATATCATTATATCTCTTCTATTTTGTTATTAGTTATTGTTAATCTCTTACTGTACCTAATTTATACATTACATTTTATCATAGGTATGTATTTATAGGGAAAAAAATCATAGCGTGTATAGGGTTCAGTACTATTTGAGGTGTCAGGCATCCATTGGGGCTCTTGGGGCATATCCCCCTTGGATGAGGGGAGACTACTGGATGTGAAAAGACTACATAATGTTGTGTTGTGCTGCTGTTGTGCATCTCTTCCCAATTCACCATAACTTGATACTGGCCATGATGAGGGTAGTTTCATACTGAAATTGACAAACACTATAATCACATCATTTCTGTTTTGCTAATTGTCTAGGCCTAAGGAGGTGATAGAGAAAATGTTAATAAAATGCTGGTACTTGTAGTAGTTACATTGTGAATAAAACAAAAAATTGAGGAAATATTCTTCTAGTATTAAAAAAAAGTACTGGCCAATTCATAAAGAAGATGTTCCCTGAACAAGTGAAGTTTTGGGATACACCTTTGCTGCTTCACTTTCAAATTACATAATAATGTAAAAAGAAAATATCAATATGTTCTTTCATCAATTGTAACCATGACTAGGCTATGGATACAAGAGTTCAAAAAAAACCAACAGAAATCTTTCTAAATCAATTAGCTATATAGATTTAATGATAAAGAGTTTTTTATTACTACTTGTAATTGTGTGCAACACATCTTTTATATCAGTACAATTTATAATAGACATATGTGCATGCACATTTTCTGGAGAGCTGGTTGTTAAACACTTACAAGCACACCATTATATCATTCTGATTAGGTGTTCCTTTGTTTAAAATCTCTCAATAGCTCCCTTCATTGGCCTCCTTTTACGGACTACTTCAAATCCTCTCAAACTTGCTTCTTATTCCTGCATTGCCATCGCAGCCAGTTCCATGAAGAATTTAACCAGCTTCACACAAGTGCAAACTGACAGGCCCACTCACCCCTAGACTCCTCTGTTGCTGCTTCATGTGTCGCCCATGGGAACCTGGCAGTCATACATGTGCAATCCAGAAGCGGGGCCGCCTTTATTCAATGGGAGACAAGAAACATAGATAAAAGCTTCTCCCTTTCTTTCTCTACATAAACTGTGCTGAGTGCATTTCATAAAACTTCTCAGATGATCTCTTGGAATAAAGCAACCAGCTGCCTATAGCAATGACACTCCAATAATGCTTCCTTGTTTTACCATTGCCTCCTTCCCTAGATGACTGTCTCTGGTCCTTCACCCCTGCTCCCTGGATGCCATTCCCAATTAAACCACCCAGCACAAATCTCTGCACAAGACACCACCTATCATCATAGGATGAGTCCAGGCTCCTTATCTCAGGAGAAATGGCCCTCTGAAACAAGGCCTCCACCTGCCATTCCTGCTTAATTTCCTAGCACGTCACACCCAGTCACAAAGAACACACATACTCTTACCCATCTCTTGTGTTTTACTCATGCTGTTCCCTCTGCTTAGAATTCTTCTCAAAAGGGTGTTCAGAGAGTTCTAAAACTTTGTAATTTAGTACAACCTCAGTATTACAAAGGAGAAAATTGAGGCCCAGAATGGAAAGGTCTGGCCCGAGGTTTTCAATAGCTAATTTAGCTAGAGCTAAACACTGTGCTACTTTTTATGGGCTTCTGCTTCTAGTCCCTAAAGTGTCCATGAATATCTCTATTCTAGTTTTCAGAGTCTATTGAATTAAATGTGTTTCCTCTTTCTACTTCCTAGGATATATGGACTTCCATTTCCCTTTAAACTATTACTCTTTATTGTCTTGAGACATTTGTCTCTCCCAAAAGAACAGATAGTAATTTACTCTTACTCAATGATTCAATCCAGTTCCTCAAACATTTGCTGTCCACTTTTTATAAGTATTTACGATGAGTGCAGTGAAGAAGACGAAAATGAGTAAGATGTGTCCCTTACCCAAAAGGATTTTATGATCCAGTGGGAAAGACAGAGTTGTGTATAAATATCTCCATATATGGCGTGATTATTATGATGTAAGACACAGGCAAAGAGATGTTTAAATTATCTGCTGTACTTGTTTAAAATATATACATAGAGCACATATCCAAAAAAGGTTGATATTCATAGTTTATAAAATGGGAGGAAGAGTAAGTCAACATACAAAGAAAACCATAGCAAAATGAAGAGCTGAGAAAGAAGACTATTTGCAGATGTAACTATTTCAGAGCTAATGATTGTCATGGATCAACTAATCAACAAACACACAAATGCCTGTTATACATAAGCCATTAACTTTTTGTACTACTGTGCTCTATCATATTTCAGACAACCAAAAACCCTCAAACCCTTAATTACAATTACAAAGAAACCTTTAAGAGTATCTAGTCCACTCCTCTCCTGAAGAAACCAAGGCCAGGAGGTTCTTTTTCTTATCCATTATTTCTTCTGAGAGATCCAGCCACTACCAACACTCTTCACCAACAATGCAGACTTTGAATCCTCACTCTCCCTTGACTCTTCCCTCTCTCTCATTTTCAGGAACCAACTACCAAATCTGTGGCTTCTGCTACAGATGCATCGCATGACAGTATCCCTCCCACCTTCATGCTCTTCCTCAGCCTATCCTTGCTTCTGGACGGGGCTGCCTCAATAATTCCTGATTCTCCCAAAATCACTCTTTCTCTTCCTGCACCATCCGTCGCAATGCCAGAGCTGCCCTTCTTAAGCATAGCTCTGATCATGCTTTTCCTTTGCTGCCAAACTCCAAAAACCAAGAACATGTTAGTTTAACTTTCCAGCCCTCTCATTCTTAATTCCACCTGTTCATGGTTGTTCCTCCCCTCACACCACCCTTACTCTCCACCTGTGCTAGGCTATACTCCCACTCCCATATACATTCTGCACTCTCCCTCCCAACAGTAGAGTGTCATCTCCAAAATGCCCTACCTGCCAAGGCTTCGAGATCCTGCTTAACCTTTCCGCTTCCATATGGCTTCTCCGATCTTTAGTTGTTCACTCATCTATTGCCCCACTTCTCCACACCCTGTTTCCCATTGCATGTTACTTGTACTTATTTCACAGCATTTAATCTTTGAATTGTGTTTACTGATGTGTCAGCTAAACCATTAGATCAGTGATTCTCAAATTGTAGTTGCCAAACCAGCAGCATCAGCATTATCTCGGAGCTTGTTAGAAATGCAAATTCTCTGCCCAGCCCAGACCTACTGAATCAGAAACTCTAGGGTGAGGCCCAGCGCTCTGTGTTCTCCTGAGCCCTCCAGGGATTCTGGTGCACAGTGGAGTGTGAGAACCGCTGCACTAGACCATGAATCCCCAGAGGGCAGTTGCTCCCAGGATAGTTTCAGAGGCAAACTTAGAAGATTGTCTTTAAAAAAAAAAAAATACTATAGCATATTATGGACATTTTTCTTCTGAATACATATTTTTAAGTAAGCAGCTTTTGACCAAAATATATGCAAATATCCTAATAATATGAAAAAAACTGGCATGTATTGATGTGAATGAAGTTTTCAAATTTCTCACTTATTTATTTTGGGCCTCTTATTTAAAACTGACTGAAGTTGGCTAAATTCTTTGAGGGTTTATTTTTTTTCCCTCAATCTTTAGAATATTATAGAGGCTTATTACTCCCTAAGTGCCATTTTTCCTTGTAAGCTTCATGATGGCTGTCATGTGAGGATAATTTTCAAACTCATTTCCCATTTTTCTGTGACTCATCTGTGAAACAATAGATAACAGTTAAGTGTCACTGACCCTTAAAATGTGAAACCTAAAGAAACATTAAAGGGAAGGAAAAATCCTCAGGCCACTGAATCCAGGTAACACTCACCACTACTTAAGTAAGATTGTCCTATTATATAATCAGTAATAGCAGGAAAGTGGGTCGGACAGGATCAAAGTAGACTGATTAAAATGCTGTGGGATATAGAACTAAATGATAAGGGAGTGCTCAGTGAATTACAATCACTTACACATTCTCTACTAAAGGAATTCTAAGCCATTTTTGCATCACAGAGCAAAGGGTCTAGAGACCTTTCTAGGCTGAGGCTATGATACCTCCCTTGCTTCACATCAACTCTCCTACTCATTGAACATATGACCAATTTTAAATTATGGTCAAATTTTACAGACTCCTTGAGTCCTTGGCCCTAGGAAATCAGGCATAAGGAAACTGTTGCTGTATAGAAGTCATCATATTAAGTGCTATGACTTAGAGAACATCAAGTAAATTGAGAAATAAATTCTAGGTGAAATCAGGAGACAGTATCAATAATGGTCACTAGCATGAGAAAGAGAGAGAGAAAGATTGAGAATTGAATTTTTGCTTTGAATTTCTGGATCTTGCTTTGGTTATGTTAAAATAATTCTAATCAATTATGTGAAGTGCTTATTATGTATGCTTAACTTGTGCTTAATTACAACAATGACTTCTCAACATGTTCCAAATTAATATTGTTATCCTTTATTTGATTGCAACAGAAAACTCTTCAGGTCTGTCAAGCCAGGTCCCAAGGCCCAGCTCTGGACATATTACCTGACCGTCCTGAGAGCTAAGCCACACACAGGCCCAAGAGAACTTGGCCATTAGAGTCAGCCATGCTGGGATGGGCTTCACACTCTTTTTTAGGAGGACTGTGCCCTCAGTCAGGCATCGGAGCACAAAGGTTTCATGGGTAGCCTACCGCACACTAAGCCACTAACCAACACCTGATTCGGGGGCATCATTCTGGTCCCTTCGACCAGATTATCTGGTCTCTGAGCATAATTGTCTGCCCACAACTTTCATTTAAAAAGAGGGACTCAGGCCAGGCGCGGTGGCTCACGCCTGCAATCCCAGCACTTCGGGAGGCTGAGGCAGGTGGATCACAAGGTCAGGAGTTCAAGACCAGCCTGAGCAACATGGTGAAACCCTGTCTATACTAAAAATACAAAAATTAGCCAGGGGTGGTGGTGCATGCCTGTAATCGCAGCTACTCAGGAGGCTAAGGCAGGAGAATTGCTTGAACCCAGGTGGCGGAGGTTGCAGTG
>NW_026652571.1:12481-35832 GCF_009828535.3 Hylobates moloch
TGACACCGTGAGAGGTAAGGCTCCCGCCTAAGTTAGCAAGGGGAGCTGATGAGTAAGAGGGGACAAAATGCACAGCACATGCGAGGATGAGTAACTGGTGCATCCGCACTGGGCAGTAGGCTGAGAATAGCCAAGATGTGGGGCAAGGTGGGAGTTAATTGGCGGGAATTGTTAATAGCTCTGAGGTGCTGTGCAGTTATTTCCATGCAGGGGCAAACTGTGGCTTCTGGTGGTATCAAAGGCCTGTGGGTGCTAGCAGGTTGTAGTGCTCTTTGCTGAGAATGTTCCTCAACTTCCTTGCTTTTGTTTGCTTATTGTTTGTTTTTAATCCAAATTCAGGAGAATGGGGAGGAAGGAACTGGGCAGGAGAGGCAAATATGAAGGTGGAAAGGATTTAGGTAGAGATGCTGAGCTGATCTACATGATAAAGATCTAGGAGGGTGAGGAAAGGAGAGGAAGAAAAATGTACATAGGAATAGGATAGAGGGAAAGTGTTAGAGTGTGGGGCCAAGAGGATTCAGAGTGGCGTCAGGAGAGGGCTTGAGCCCCTTGTTGCTTAGAGTATGAATTGGATCCCACTTTACGGTCATCATACTATGTAAATTTCAAAAAGTATCTTTTTAAATGACGCTTGTGGTCGTTGCACTGTGACTCTGACTATGATTGTGTAAACTTAGCCACACAGAGCCCCAGGATTTCTTGGATTTCACAACGTTGTTGGAAAAGTTACTACAGTGGGAATTCCAGATGAAGCCCGGGGAAGGCAGGAATTAGTCCTGTGGTGTTGTTTCTTTCAGCGTCATATGGGAATTAGTAAGGCTCTTCAGTGACTTCAGGAAATCTGACCTCTAAAGAGATTATTTTTCAACTTGTTGAAAAAAAAGGCTTGCTTGTAATTTGTAGACACATAAAAGAAAATAAACAGAAAAATGAGATGCACAAGCAGCCAATTTGCAAAAGAAAAAATAAAATGACAAATGAATAAATAAGTAAGTGCCTCATGGGGAGTTTAGAAACATAAAAGCAGAGCACAATAGAATAACATTTTTTAATGTATTAAATCTAAACACTTTTTTTTGCTCTTAATGGTAAGAACTTTGTTAGTGAGCGTGGAGTGAGGGAAAGCAGGCAGGCATGTTCGTTGTTGGGAAGAGTTAAACATTTTTCAGGATAATTTGGCAAACACATATCAACATATTCAAACTTTTTTTCTTACCCTTTAGCCTAGAAATCCCAATTGTAGGATTTTTATCCTAAGGTAAAAATTATGGATTTATTTTAAAAATTAAGAATATTAATTATAATATCTGTAATCACAAAAAATAGAAATGACATAAAAATCTTATAATCATGTTTACCTAAATTATTGTACAACTAAATAATAAAATGCTATAAAGTTATTAAAATAATGTTTTTGAATGATAGTTACTAATGTGAAAAAAGTAATCAAAATTTAAACTTAAATTCTAAAATCAAGATGCGAAACCTGATTGGCCTGGGCCTGAGAGTTGCTGTGTAAAACTAAGCAAAGCCTTCCCTTTCAATCACCTTTATGGCCACAGAGTTAGATTGACATAAAAAGCTTTCCAAGGAAAAATATTTGTACCACATCCACATCTGGGTTCAGGTATAACAGATATGTCCAGCAGACTCATAGGGAACAAGATATATAGGACAGGAGTGGGCTTGCAGAGAAAGACTTTGGGGCCCTTGGGTGATTATATGTCACAGAGTAAATAGGAGACTGGTGAGTTGAGCTGAACTTAGCAACAGTTTCAGACACAGCAGGAAAAGGATCTCAAATGTTTCATCCCAAGTACTTCAGAGGATTGAGGACAGTAAACACGTAACCCGAAGTGGTATTAGAGGTAAACCTGTGTTATTTAAGAATGTGGGGCAGGCCCAGAGCGGTGGCTCACACCTGTAATCCCTGCACTTTGGGAGGCCGAGGCGGGTGGATCACGAGGTCAGGAGATCAAGACCATCCTGGCTAACATGGTGAAACCCCATCTCTACTAAAATACAAAAAATTAGCCAGGCGTGGTGGCGGGCGCCTGTGGTCCCAGCTACTCGGGAGGCTGAGGCAGGAGAATGGTGTGAACCAGGGAGGCAGAGCTTGCAGTGAGCCGAGGTCGTGTCACTGCACTCCAGACTGGGCCACAGAGCGAGACTCCATCTCAAAAAAAAAAAAAAAAAAAAAAAGAGAGAATGCGGGGCAATCAAATTGCTTTCAATCTTGGTATTTCATCTCCATTTTAAATTCACATTTTGCATTTTAATCTGCAGTACTTCCTTAATTATTTTAATATAAAGCTAAAGTTCCTTCTCCTATCCTTACATTAAATGGATGCTCCAAAAGATGCTCTGTGGGTGTCCTGGGGCATTGAGTCACTCTGGCACATCACTGAGCACTGCCAGGATCACGGGCATCTGATTTAAGAAACACATTCTGGTGGATCTGGAAAAGTGTGTGTGCTGAGGAGTTGTGCGTGCCTGAGGAGATAAAGCTGTATGGGTATCAAAAGAGCAATCTAACTAGATGCTGGCTGAGCAGGCATTGAACTGCCAGGCACCAAGTGGGCTGAAGGCATCAAGACAAAACATTGAGAGAGGTTGATCTTTGGGGGTGCAGCCTTGGCTAGGTGGGTAAGAAGGCATTCAGTAGGTCTCCAGCTTCTGCACATGGTGGCAGCACCTCCCTTTGGCAGAGATAAGGCAGCTACTTTGGCACAGACTCAGATTGACAGAAACTTAGAGACTTCCCAAAATACATATGTTAGAGGGGAGATGGCAATGATTTTACTTGGGTCTTAAATTCTTTTAATGCAGGTAAGGCTTTGTACTAAAGTTGAGTTATCTCTTCCATGATCTCATTTGGGGCTATTGAAGAAAGGGCTGTATAAAGTAGGGCAAAGCCTTGGCCACAGAAGGTTATAATGCAAGACAATTTACTGGCCACTATTGGCTGGTGGCTTCCACCGGACATCAGCAGTACTACCTGGGCACCTGCGTGGCTCCCTGGTGCAGATGACAGATGGTAGTTGCACTGGCTGAGGCTGTGTTCTCTTGATCTTGGTCTG
Organism: Hylobates moloch; assembly: GCF_009828535.3. Lineage (NCBI taxonomy): Eukaryota > Metazoa > Chordata > Mammalia > Primates > Hylobatidae > Hylobates > Hylobates moloch. Next base: position 15,562 of record NW_026652571.1, read on the forward strand.
CTCCTGGCTGTGATAACTCTTAAGTCTATACCTCAGATTTCCTTGACTTCCTCTGACCTGGTTTCAAGAATAGTCACTCTTACAAATATGTATGCAAACATTTCTGTTTTAGACTTACAGTTTTTGACCTTAAAGTTCCGAGTCTTCTCACTATTTTTTCTGGTTTTGTTGTATTCATATTTTCTCAATGTTTGAGCTGGGGGAAGGGCAGGCACGGAGTGGACAGTTGAGGGGATTTCATAAGATGTGTGTAAGGCACGAGGGTAGGGATGGAGTAGGGAGGAGTGAACATAAAAAACAAGCTGACAAGAAATGAGCCAAAATGCCTAGTCGTAGGAGGTGAGATTCTGTGTGGCTTTTCTTCTTTATGCATTTGTTTTCAAAACATTTCTACAAATAGACACTTATTACTTTTATAACAGAAAACTATTCATGAATGTTATTATTTTTCTAAGATGAGAAAGAATCACGATGTTATTATTTTTCTAAGATGAGGAAGAATCACAATGAGCCAGCGAGAATTCTCTAGGAATGAGTTATCATAAACAAACCTGATACGATATTTGGATAGACCTACTGAGCTGGTAAATCAGAAGAATAGATATACATGGGATTTCTGCTTATTTTATTATGTGAAAGCTAAATTGGTTGAATAAGCATATCCAGAAAGTGCTTATTATAATGTGCGAATATTAACGTGGAGCTATGTCTTCAGTAAATTGCCACAGGACTCTGTGTACCTTCATATAATAACGTAGATGGAAATTTTAAAGTTGCGCTTATTAAATTTGCAGATGAAAACTAAGGGAAAATATCAAAATCAAGATTCACAATGATTTAACTTGAATTGGAGAGTGGGTTAAAATTACCAAGAATTTAAGCAGTAATAGTGTAAAGTTTGACAAATCAACTTCACATATGTGGGATTGGGGAGATGGCTGGTTTAACAAGACTTCATACAATAAAAGACCTGAGAGCTTCAGCTCACTGCAAGCTCAGTGGTATCTAAGAGCATGACAACAATGCTGCTGTGATGATAGGCAGTATTAATAAGACTGTCATACCTGGAACAGAGAAGTGATATCTCCCCATTCTCTGACTAGATGACAAGCTTTATCACTTGTGTGTATGTGCCCTTATTAGCCCAACTGCATTGGGTTTGTAGGATGGGGAGGAAAGAGGAGGGAGCTGCCTCATCCCAGAGAATTTTGGAGACATTCCCCAGTGCCAGAGGGGCAATGCTATGGCTGATGGTGATTTTGGAGTTCATACATAACTCTGGACCCAGTACTTAGATCTGCTAATGAGTCGATACCTTATGCAATTTCCCTACCTTGTAATTTCCTCCTCTGTGAGTATTTGTGAAAAAACATTGCATATGGACTTTAAAAAAATTGTTAGAGCTAGGTTTTGTTCTGAAGTCTAGGCCAAAATTGGATTTGAGATTGATGGATAGAAGAGGTTTTCTACTTTCATTTGCTAAAACCATGAACTTGGATTTGATCCTGGAAGGAGAAAATGTTTTTTGCAATGATATCTATCAGGAGCTTGCTGGTTGGACTGATTGCTATTGATTGCTTACCAAATGTTTTTAAGATGACCTCTAGATATGCTCTCTGGTTTAGTCATCTCATTATAAAATTTGCAGAGTATTAGCTATGAGTGTTTATTATCAAATAGACAATAAATTTCTTACAGTCAGGAAACATGTGCCTTTTAGGATTTTCATTTCTAGTCACTCCCTTCCTCCCTCCCTCCCTCCCTTCCTCCCTTCCTTCCTTCCTTTCTTTCTTCCTTTCTTCTATCTTTCTACAGTGTCAAATAGTGCTAAGCACAATGTAGTAGATGACCGATTGATAGTGATAGTCCCAGTCTTTACATAACTGAGGGCCCCCAGGTCAGGCTAAACTATTGCAAATTCAGACAAGACTAAGGAGGTTCTACAGCCAGCTGTATTTGCATGAAGCTGAGAGTCCACTGGGGAAGAAAAATCCTCCCACAGAAGGAAAGTCAAGGCCAGTAGCTGGGTCCAAAGATAATGGGATAGACCACACTGTGACCATCTGCCAAGGACAAGCAGCAGCAGGAATCACTGCAGCAGCTGCAGGAAGGCATGGGGCCCAGGGCCACCTGGAGGCAGCTGGAGGAAATGAGTGTGGGAGCCTGTGCTGCCCGAAGAGCAGGCTCCTGAGGGAGACACTGGAACATTCGAGCTGGGACAGAGTCCCGCTGTCCTGCAGGCAGGGTGAAGTAAAAGAAAATAGTGTGGCCTAGAGAACTAGGGTTCTTGTGTGTTTTAAACTATTTTGAAAAACAGAAGAGAAAACTGGTGTACATCCTTCAAAGGGCATACTCCCGTATCTTTCCTCAGGAGGAAAAGCTGGTAAAAGTAATACCTCCTCTGTGCTTTCAGAGTGTCTACTGTTGATAAACACCATGTTTAGGTTAGAAAGGTCTACCGATTTTTCATTCCAGAGTTACACTCATATGTTAAAAATAAAGGCTTTTATTCACTAAAAGTGCACCAAAAATGATGCAAATCTTTCTTCTAAGAAAATAGAGCATAAGGTTTTCCTAACTGAAATAATTGTGTTTTTCAAAAACGAACTATAGAAATTATTCCTCACCACATGTTCTCACTCATATGTGGAAGCTAAAAAAAGTTGATCTCATAGAAGTAGAAAGTAGAACAGAGGATACTAGAAGCTGGGAAGGATGGGGGATGGGGGAGGGGATAGGGAGAGGCTTATTAAAGGATGCAGTATTATAGCTAGAGAGGAGGAATAAGTTCCAGTGTTCTATACCACTATAGAATAACTCTGGTTAACAATAATAGATTATATATTTTTAAATAGTTAGAAAGAAGATACCGAATGTTCCCAATATAAAGAAACGATAAATGTTTGCGATTATGATTATGCAAATTAACCTGATATGATCACAATAGATTATACATTTTGAAACACCACTATGTTCCCCATAAATACGTACAATAATTATATGTCGATTTTTCAAAATGGCATTAAATCTATGTTGTAAATGCTTCTCAAATTTGATCAATGTGTATGTGCTCTTTGAAATGTCTTTAATTAAAAAAAAAAAAGGGTCGGGCGTGGTGGCTCACGCCTGCAATCCCAGCACTTTGGGAGGCCAAGGTGGGCAGATCACAAGGTCAGGAGATCGAGACCATCCTGGCCAACATGGTGAAAACCCCCTCTCTACTAAAAATACAAAAAAAAAAAAAAAAATTAGCCAGGCGTGTTGGCATATGCCTGTAGTCCCAGCTACTCAGGAGGCTGAGACAGGAGAATTACTTGAACCTGGGAGGCGGAGGCTGCAGTGAGCCAAGATCGCGCCACGGCACTTCAGCCTGGGCAACAGAGTGAGACTCTGTCTCAAAAAAAATAAAAAAAAAAAAGGAAAGAAAAAGAAAAAGAAAAGATTGTCTTCTCTAGCTCAGAATTAACGAGAAAAACTTAAAAACAGTTTTTCTGAGAATTTTTATTATTATTAAAACGTAAAATGAATTCTTCACAGTGTTTGTGGGCTTCATTGGCCATAAGCAAATATTTCTAGTACTTTAATAATGCTAGATTTTAATATGCTTTTTAGAAGCACCTTGTAATCATATGGTCTGCCCTCATTACTATAGTTTTTGATTTGTGGATATTGCATCTGTACGTCAGTGAGCAATCCTCAGTTTTCAGCTCAGGCCAGCTCTGACCCTAATGTAGGTATTAAAAGCCTTTGAGTTATCACTGGCCTTAAAGTGCATACAGTTGAGTTTTATAATTTTTTTCCAGTTGTTGTTTTTTTCCTATATGGAGGAAAGAGGAACAAAGGCAAATTGTAGGTGGCCTGAAGTGGATGTCTTCTGAGGATCACAACTTGTATTAAATGGGCATAGCCTTACCTTTGTTACACACAACGTGTTCCATTTCCATATTTACAAAATGTGTTTTTAGGAAACATAGTATAATAAAATATGAAATGAGGCAAAAGGGTAGGAATTTGGCTTTCATTTTGCTTTTGGTAGGGAGCTTTTGTCTCAATCTTGGAACAAACTGAAAAACAGGAGTAGTACTTTAACTACATATTTAACTACATATTTAACAGCGTATTTTAATGCTGGAAGTAACGATTAAGCAAGAGCAGGACCCAGATTGATTCGCCTCTTTAGAATTACATGAATGAAATTTGCTTGGAGGATAAAAGGGGATGGAAAAGATTAGTGGATGACACTAGAAAGGTTTTTTTTTTTTTAAATATAACTTCGGTTAATTATTAAGAAAAAGGGCAAATATTTGATAATTTATGTATGCGTGTCTGTGTGTGTGTGTAAATGGTAAGTCTATTTTCACAGCTCTTACTATTTCTTACCCCCTATACACATGCCCATAGACTTACCTGTAAATGATCTGTGTGGATTCGACCAAAGATGGCAGAAACGTCTTCTTCGGTGTGCGTTCTACACTGTTTCTTACCTTCCTGCCTTTCTGTCATTTACTAAACATTTATTTCCAAACCGAGTTCTTTAAAAAATTATTTCCCTCCTCTACTTTACAGGAAACAGACAATTCGCTTGTCATATAAGCACCTCTTACACCCAGTTTACAAGAGCGTGGATTAGAGTTTTGAGCACTTTTGAAAAGCTTCCCATTTTTGATACAGAGCATAACAAAAGAAGGGCAAAAGCCGGGCGCCCTGGCTCACGCCTGTAATCCCAGCACTTTGGGAGGCCAAGGTGGCCAGATCACCTGAGGCCAGGAGTTTAAGACCAGCCTCGCCAACATGGTGAAACCCCGTCTCTTCTAAAAATACAAACATTAGTTAGGTGTGGTGGCACACGCCTGTAATCCCAGCTACTTGGGAGGCTGAGGCAGTAGAATCAGTTGAACCTAAGAGGTGGAAAGTTGCAGTGAGCCGAGATCACGTCACTGCACTCTAGCCTGGGAGATAGAGTGAGACTCTGTCTCAAAAAAAAAAAAGAAGGGCAAAAATAATGGTGGATACTACTTTACATTATCATGGAGCATTATCATCGAGGCTCTGAGTGACGGGGAAAGGAGGACCTGTATAGAGAAAGAATATACAGTTCACTCTGTTTTCAAATATCTTAAATATCTTAAGTGAATATGGTATAAAAACCACAAAGCATAGTTTTATCCTCAAAGGACATAAAGGAAATAAAATCTTCAGAAAAGAAGGGCTGTGTTTGTGCTGGGGAGAGAGATGAGAAGAACACGTTGTAAAAAAAAAAAAAAAAAAAAAAAAAATACTTAAGCCAAGTACTTCGTTCTTTTAGCCTGAGGCCAAAACTATAAAAATTAGAAGGAAACCCTCGCTTTAGGACTAGAATGAAGTCTTTATATGATAGATCCTGGTAGCTAACTCTGCAGGAACATTACTCTAAGCTCCGTTAAGGTGATGAAGATGCTGCCACTCTGGCTTCAGTCTTCCACTTTTCTTTCCAGTAAAAACTTAGGACTGTTAGCATCATTACCTGATCATTGTTGTTACAAATAGTTACTAATAAATAACCAAAACTAAAAAACATATTTAGTAGCAATACACTCGACATTGTTTTGTTACATATATTCAGAAGATTTTAACCTCAGCACTAGATGATTCTAACAAAAGTGACTTGTATAATTTGAACAATTGTGCTGAGCTTATGCCAAATTCATCCAAATTTAAAGAACCAAGTAATGATATTGAGGACTCACATGTAATAGGGGAATTTTTTATCCTTTAAAACCTAAAGGTGAAATGAAAATTTGCCCTCTTCCTAAACTATGAGTTTCTTGGGGCATCACTTATTTCTCCCTTTGGTATTACCACTCACATTTTGAACAACTGAACTAATCTAAATCATGACTCATCTGTCACTAGATGGGGTTAAAGCATTTTCATCCTCTGTTACCATGGGGAGAGAGGTTCTGGAAGACTATCCTTTCTCCCACTCAGCATGTGTGGGATTATTAAACCCCAAATAGAACACTGCTAAATGTTTTTTCATATTTTGTTTTTCTATAAACAAACTTTATCTGTGGCCTTGTAGCAGTTAGTCAGTTCCAGGAAACACACAGCTAACAATGTCGTTCCCCCTGTATTGCGCATAATATAAAAACAGAGTTTAAGTAAATATTTGAATTAGGACAATTTGAAAAATTTAACTTTGGAGTTCCCTAGCATTTATTGACCACTTCTTTTCAGGATAGCTGTTTCAGCTGATTAAATACGTCATAACTGTGCCATTTAAATGAAGCTAGTTCAATGTAACATACTATATACTAGCAGAGTACGATTTTAGAAACTCAGCATTTGCAAAAGGGAACTCAAATTAGAAGGTTAAGCTCCTGTTGGGTATCAAAGAGAAGCTGGTCTATAAATAGCAGTATAGCAACACCTAGTGCTAAACACAGTTATAGCAGTAAGATAATCAGCCACAACAGCCTTATTCAATATTAGGTTAATATTGCAATGGAAGACTTTTTTCTTGGTATTTTAACTGGAATTCTTCTGTGAAATGGCAGGCTTGGACTGACTGGTCTCAAAGGTCCTTGCTGGCTCTGCCTGTGATACTCCAGTTGGGTTATTACTGTGTACCTTTCATTGGCATTGCCCTACATTCTTTTTAGTCTGTAAGATAAAGGGGTCTTGCAGAGGCCTAGCTTTTGTCTTTCATGTCAATCTGCGCTGTGTGGATTGTGTGGAAGAAATGGAAGGGCTTACGTACTAGGAAAATGTGATGTGGAAGTCCCACAAACATCCGTTTCTCGTATCGTGCCACTTTAAGAAAAATAAAAACAAAAACAAGGGCAGGATATCTGGGTTGTTGAAAAGAGAAAATAAATTGTGAGCCTTTGGATACAAAACTGATACCCTCAATCTGCCTTCAGTAGGTGGTGTTTAGAGTGTGTGACCTGGCTCCTTATGTCATACGGATGCACTTAGTCATTCAATTTTCCTATTTTAGAAAAGACCACATTATCGTCGCATGAAACTACAATAGAAACATGAGTTTGCATAGCCAAATTTTTCCAAGTTAAAATGTTAATATCAGTATCTTACTTTTCTACAGAATTAGGGGAAAGTATTATCTATGCAAAGAGGTCTGCTGAAAGAGATAAAAGATTTTAATATGTAGAGATATTAATACATAAAACCACAGGCCAAGCAAAAGACCTATTCAATTAGATAGGTCATCATGAACAGCAACTACTTTAAAAGTCAGCAGTGGATTTAAAAGGTGTTTGTCAGAGCTTTTTCCCAGAGGCAGAAGTTCTTGCCGGACTTCCAGGCAGTTAGTCTGCGACGTTGCGTCTTCCTCTGTTTAACACAGAGTCATGTGTCAATGTGTCGTGTGCTGACATAGCAAGCCCAAAATAATCTCAGCCATGGGTCACTTCAGTGCACCTCTCCCATGTATCTACATACAACGCATGTAAATTCACAATGCAGTTTCCAGGTGAGCTAACCTGGAAGATTTTATTTGTATTTCATGTGGATTTTCATAAAGAAGAGGGCTGGAGCAGTTTAAGACCAAAATATTAAATATAGCTTGTTTCTGAGGGAAGGCCTGAGAAGCTAGCTTTCACAGCAAACTGGTCTGTATAAACTAGCAATTGTAGCCTTCGTGCGGTGGCTCATGCCTGTAGCCCTAGCACTTTAGGAGGCTGAAACAGTAGTATCACTGGAAGCCAGGAGTTCAAGACCAGCCTGGGCACATAGTGAGATCCTATCTCTACAAAAAATAAAAATCAAAAAAAATTAAAAATAAGTAAACTTAACAGCTGTGATGATAAGCAGTGGTTTCATTCATTCACTCTCATCCATTCATTCATTAGTTAATTGACTCAACAATACTTTCTATGCATCTACTATAGACCACAGGCATTGTTTTTGGCTCTGGGATACAGTGGTGAATAAAACAAAGTCCTTGCCTTCATGAAGCTGTTATTCTAATTGGGAAGACACACAGTAAAGACACAAGTCAAGAGCTATGAAGAATAAAGTCAGGTGGTAACAAGGCCATGAAGATCCATAAAGCCAGATACAGGGATGGAGAGGGGGAGATTGGTAAGGGAAAATTTTGAGCAGAGATGTGGATGAAGTTGAGAGAGTGAACCAAATTGGTTGTACCAACCTTAGCTCACTTTGCTTTTCTATATGTGTTGAAATATACAGAAAATTGAGGCTGATGATATTTTTAACATTGCTTAGAAAACACAGAGCCGGGCACAGTGGTTCACGCCTGTAATCTCAGCACTTTGGGAGGCCGAGGCAGGCGGATCATGAGGTCAGGAGTTTGAGACCAGCCTGACCAACATGGTGAAACCCCATCTCTACTAAAAATACAAAAATTAGTCAGGTGTGGTGTTGCGCACCTGTAATCCCAACTACTCGGGAGGATGAGGCAGCAGAATCACTTGAACCTGGGAGGTGGAGGTTGCAGTGAGCCGAGATCGCACCACTGCACCCCAGCCTGGGTGACAAAGCAAGACTCCATCTCAAAAAAAAAAAAAAAAAAGAAAAAAGAAAAAGAAAGAAAAGAAAAGAAAAGACAGAGAAAGAACTTTGTTTCATGATCAATCAGAAACTGGTTTACAGAGATATCCTCTACCTAGTGTTGGCCAGTAGATGGGGATTTGCCTTTTAGCTCTCTGCTACACCAGATCCTTGCTGAATTCTCATTTCTCCATTCCATGTGTACCATAAACTCCATGCCTACAAATGTTACCAGTTTTTTCCCCAGCTTTTCATCCCTTTCCAAGAAGATGGGAAAAAAGAGTGATATGACTTTGTGTTCCATTGTCCCTTGGCCATCTTGGCATCTGCTGTGTTTGTTGGCCAGTTTTAATTATTTTAAGACACAGACAACAGGAGCTGGGCTGAGGTCACCAATTTGTTACTCACAGCCTGCTAATTACTTAGCTGGTAGATGCTGGCTCCCAGTTACTGCCTTTTTGTGTTCTGCTGGGGCCAAAGTGAGGCCTCCTTAGAGGAATACTGGCTGAAATCTCTTGAGCAAGAATTCAGCTGGCCAAATCACAGTGTGTGCAGTGCTTATTATGTGCCCACAGCTTGTACCAGATAGAGGGGAACACAAATTGGCATGTCGACTCTAACAGATAAAGTCTTCTTTGGGACAGGCAATCTGGTCACATAGGTATTTTTGCTCCTTTGGGATTTATTTTAAGTCATGGAATGGTAGAGACAGAAGGAGTCTTGGAAATTATCCAGTCCAACCTCCACATTTTGCTGAGAAGGACCGAGATTACAAGAGGCTTAAATTTACTCCAGGTCATACAGCCGTAATTTCTTTCTATTGCAGCAGGTTGTTCCTTGTCCTATTTGGGAACCTTGCACATGACAACCATTCCAGTCCATCTCCACATCAATGGCAACAGCCTACTCATACAGCACTGCAAAACAGAAAACTATGCACAGCAACACTCTAGATAGATATTCTGGGACTTTTATATCAATGCACAGAAACAAACATTTGCCTTTGCTTTTAGCTCTCTCCTCTGGTCTAATTTTTTTTTTTTAAAGAGAAAGTAAAGAATCTCTTTATTCAGTTCTTTTTTTGTGTATAACTGCGAGCAGAATGAGCAGTTCTGATCAAGCCTCCTTGGTGTAAGTAAACACAGCATCATCCCATTCCTCTTATGTCCTCAGTTTGAGTACAGCCTTATAGGTTTTTGTATGCTTCGTGGTAAATTTCTCAGATGCATGTATATTTTTTAAAAAGACATAGTACACCAAATACTGATCTAGTGGAGAAAAGTAAAAATTACAAAATTTAGAATCAAGCATTTATAGGTTCAAAACCAGGATTTGACACTGAATAATTGTGTCACCTTCATTTAACATTTCAGAACCTCAGTTTCACCATCTGTACAATGGGACTAATAATAGTAACTGTTGAGGGCTTTAGCAATGCACCTTCATCATTCCTCTCTCCCTTTTGCCTCTTACATGGGTATAACTGGGTCAAAAACTGTGCTTAGTTTCTCATGGATCAATTTGGTTCTTTTCTTTTTCAAAAATGCCAAGAGAAGAAACTAAGTGAATATACATTCCTTGTTTAAGAAGACTTAAAAGTTCATCCCTAAAAGCAATTTTTAAAACAAGCATCATCTAAGAATGTTTTAGAATACTCAGAGTTTCTCTTTTCTCATTCTACTTCTTTGCCCTTTTCCTCTATTTATTTCCCTGTTGTCCTCCCTACAAACAGCTTTTGTAAAATGTACATGAACGGCCCAAGGCTTCCATCGTTCCTCTGTCCCTGAATCAACTCTGTCCAGACCCGAGCTTTGGATCTGTGAGTGACGCAAGAAGCTGTTTTTGGCTTCAGGAATGTTTTCCTCTACATTCTGACTCCTCTCTTGTTGTTCTTCTTTCCTCTCCATCTTTTCTCCACCTCTCTTCCCCAGACACCCCCACTGTTTCTCTCTTCCTGTTTTCTTAGTTTCTTTTCCTCTCCTTGGTGGCCAAAGCACCAATCAATCACAGCTGTGGTCACAATTACAGTTCTATCTGTGACTCCTCTATCTCCATGATAAAACAAGATAGCAGTAGCCTCTCCAAAAGGCAGACAATATCCACAGTAGCCTGTGGGAGGCTGCCTGGCGTGGACAAGTCAGCCAATAAGAGGTTTTCCTTGCAGCTGCAAGGCTTGGGAGAGTGAAAAGACAGCTAGCTATGCAAGTTTGCCGGTGACACAATTAAATGTTTTGCTTCAAAAACCATGGGAAAATATTGATACATTCCAGATAATTTGCGGGTCAGATATACCAAAGGCAAATAAAAATCTGAGTCAGGTAAGTACAAGCTGATGTACAAATCTATTTCGATCCAAACATCTTGCCGATTGGATGACATTAAATTTGACAATTCCCAGTTAGGGGTGATAAAAATTGAACTTTGTTCTCTTTAAACCCCAAGCCATTACAAGAAGAGCGGGTTCACTCAAAGTTGAAGTTGAATAGCTAGTAAAAAGCAAAGGGAAATGTGCATTATGGATGAATATTGGAAAGATTTTAAATCCAGCTAAGAAACTGGACTATTTGGAAAGACACAAAAGTATATTTAAAAATACCTATATTGTGTCTGCACGGGAGGAGCACCTTCACAGTCTAACCTAATACACCTGTCCCATCATTCTGATTCTAGGAAGACAGGTTCTGCTTGGTGCACACAGGGACAAAGCAGCTTTTGCCTTGCATTTCTTGCACATTCCAGATTCATCAATATCATCAGGGTTATTGAGCCAGCATGGCCGTATGCCTGAGCAAAACTCAGGCCTTTTATTTCATGCAGTTAATACAGCTAAATCTTGTTTTTTCTTGTCTCAACTTTTACCTTGACATTTCCAAACCTACAGAAAATGGCTCACACCTGTAATCCCAGCACTTTAGGGAGCTGAGGCTGGAGGATCACTTGAGGCCATGAGTTCAAGGCTAGCCTGAGCAACATAGCAAGATCCTATCTCTACAGAAAAAAAAAAAATTAAAAAGCATTAACCATGTGTGGCATGGCCCTATTGTCCCAGCTATTCAGGAGGATGAGGCAGGAGGATTGGTTGAGCCCAGGAGTTCAAGGTTATAGTGAGCTATGATTGTACCACTGTACTCCAGCTTGGGTGACAGAGCAAGGCACTGTGTCTAAAAAATTAAAATTACAAATTAAAACAAAATTAAACCTAAAAAAATCCTGAAAAAAATTGTAAAGAGCACTAACGTCACCCAGTTTCACCAATGGGACATGCTCTTATATAAATATAATGCCAATCATCCTTCAAAGGTACTTAACATTGATACACTAGTATTATCTAAAATAAACTCTATACTTAAACTTCTTCAATTGTCCCTGTAGCTTTTTAAATGTCTTTTATGACTTGAATAATTTTGGAGAGTCCACGCAAGTGTTTTGCAAAATGTCCCTATAATCTGGATTTATCTAATTTCTTTTTTATAATTAGATTCAGGTTAAAATATTTTTGCAAAAATACTACACAGATGATGGCCTGTGCTTGCATTGTATTGTGTCAGGAGGCAACGATGTCTGTTTGTCTTGTTTTGGGTAATGTAAAGTTTGATCACTTGGTTAAGGTGGCTGCCATATTTCCACTTGGTAGAAATATCCTTTTGCATTGTAATTTTTTTCTCCGTTTATCCAAAGGTTTTAACATCTATTGATGGTCTTTGCTTTATTGCACTGGTATTAGCAGAGTGTTAATTTTTCTAATTTTTTCATTCCTTCTGTATGCATCAGATAGAATATTCAATATCTGGGTCTTTCTGACACCAAAACTCATACTCTTTCTAGGACACGAGCTACCTTTTTAATACATAACAAAATAAAGCTAATCATCTGAAGCTGCTAGGAAAACATTTTAATTTCATTTCTTGTTTGGAGCTGCATTATCTTTTATCTTGGCAAAAATGAACTCCTTCCATAGCTTTGAAACCTACTTTAAAAATCCCAAGACTATAGCACCCACAGAGCTGTTATTTTTAAGGCTCACATGTGAAGGAATGTATTTTAAAGAGGTAGAGAATGTTCATATCAGGTTCCCTCTCTCTGCATCACTGATGTTCTTCCACTTCTTTGAGTGTCTAATTTTGCTTGACTGATTTATTGATTGCTGATTTCTTGTGTTTGGTGTGGAGAGGGGAGCATTGGAATAAAAATGTCAGTTTGGGCTTTCTGTTTGTTTTCAGTGGCAAAACTGGCTTGAAGAGTTGGTGAAGCTACCGCCTTTTTCCCTGAGCCAAGATCCTGGGATTCCCTGAGTTGAAGAGAAGGTGGGGTCTGCAAAGCAGCCTACAGAGACCTTGACGCCACCACCTCCAAGGAGAACTTGCAGGCCCAACTTGCAGTCAGTTAGTGCCACATGGGATGACTAGAGAGAGCAGGGGCGCTATAAACCTTGCTGGCTGCCAGGACATGGGTATATAGACATGGCTGATCAGAGAGGAAGCCCAAGACAGAAGCAGTGACACTTTCTTTTCTTTCCTAGTAGCTGCTCTCACTGAAAATGTCCTTGTTTTAATGAAATTAGTGTGGCTAGATTCCTGCGGGAAACACACAGAGAGAAACCCTATTCTACCTCTCTTCCTTGTCTTTGTTATATTAAGTGGCAACAGCTCCTCTAATCACTAATAAATTCAGGTTTATAAGTTACAATAGCAGTGTCAGGGTTAGGCTGCGAGTGTTACAAGCACTTAAAAGGCCCTTCAAATTAAAACAAAAAATATTCTCTTTGTTTGCCATCTTTGTACTGTTTAACATGAGTATTTCGACAGTCTTTATTTTCCAAACATGCAAACAGGAGAGGGTGATCTGACCCACAGCATATTGACATATCATCTAGCTATAACCTTGAGATAAAAAGTAAAGGAAAAAGTCAAAACAGCGCAAACCAAATACTAATACAAACAAGTCTTTCTTCACTTTCGGCCCCTTCCCCTCTGTATCAATGGAACAAATGAGCATCAACACTCGTTGATGGTGGTGGATTCACATGGATCTATACTTGTGCAGCTTCAGGGGGATGGGAGAGCCCAAATACAAAGGAGAAAGTTTAATGTATTAATCAACTAATTCAACAAATACTTATTACTATACGCATCTGCTCTGTTGCAGACAGGGTTGTAGACGTTGCGGATATCTCATATATTTAAGGGATGCATAAGACTTGCAAGGTCTCTGCCCTTGTGAAATTTATCTAGTGGTGTTAGAAAAAAAAATCAGAGAATATAGCCCACAGTGTTGAGAGGAGATAAGAAATAGCAGCTGTACCAGAAAGCATGAGCTGGTTTCCTGGATTCTGTATATCCAGGAATGCAACTGCTTCAAAATCTGGGTCAAACTGTGGAATGGCTATTAAAGATAGAAAGGCAGAAAGAAAAAAAGCAGAGAATCAGAGAGAAGCTTCTCCTTCCACCACATATGGGAGGGTCCTTTGTGAGTTTTTACCAAATTGTTCAGGAAGAGTTAAACATGATGTTTATAAGATGATGAATTTAAAAAAACCAACAATGACTGCACCTTTGTCCCATGATGCAAGGACCCCAAAGGCGGAATATCCCAATTTAACAAGAGTAACTTTCTGAACATCTTCGTTATGCTAAACTCTGGGCTAGGCATTTATGGTTTTAGCTCATTTAATCCTCTCAACCAAATCCATTAGAGATAAACACTAACTTTTATTCCCATTTCGCATATGAAGAAATAGACCTAGAAAAGTTAAGTAACTTGCCCTTACTCAAGGACACAAACATGGTAGAGAGTGGAACCAGAATCAGATCACGGCTCCATCTGACTCAAAATCGATGTCCTAAACCACTATATTTGCATTCATAATATTTTTCATCATTTTATTTCAGTAAAAAGGAATAATGTAATAATGTTAAGTAGGAAAATTATTCAGATCGTTTCAGAAACTGACCTGTGTTTTTAAGATATTGTCTTGGAACAGACATCCACATATATCCAGTCAGTCAAAATCAAACACCACCATTTTCTCAAATGCATGAAAAAGTAAGAGATGACTTGTAACTGCCTAAATGTACCTAAGTTCAATATCTCAAATTAGAATTAAGATTCAAGAATGAATGGGGATCAGCATTTTATTCAACTGATGAATTAATTCTCAAAGTTTATTTTATTTTATAACTGCATAAATTTCCATCATCACACTTTAATTGAAAATTAAATTAATAATAAAATAAGGTGAAACTGGTTTAGTGAAAACAATGCAAAACTCCATAATAAAGTTCATGCCCATTTGGGAATGAATCCATATCAAAAATCTTTATCAAAAATAATTGTAGTGGAGTTAAACTTTGAAAGGAGGTGAAGGTCTGGCTTTGGGTTGAAATCATTTAAAATAAATATAATGGAAAGTGATCAGGGTGCTTATTTTTACTTTGTTTTGTGGGAAATTGTGCTGGGAATGTGGATCTATTGTACACAAAGGATGTTGGCTTTATGCTGGAACCACTAGGCAGGTTGAGTTGAGAAACAATTAGCTCAGTCAGCAAGCCTTTGAATCTGATTAAGCCAGGAAGTGGTCACTCCCCAGGACAGGGCAGAATGAAGGGAATCAAGGCAGCAATCCAAAGCAAGGGATAATTTTTTTTCTCTCTTTCTCTTAAATAAATTGTTATTAGAATTTATTGTGTCAAATTTATGCCAAGGACTATTTGAGTACATTTCATCTTTGGTAAAACAAATAGAATTTTGTTTCCAAGTAGATCAACGGTTCGTATGTGTCGTGGCTACTGTCTCTAAGAAACTTCTATTTACTGAGGCCTGTCATACTCTCATGTTTTGGTAACAAAACATCTTTGAGACCAAGGCCTCAAGCCACCAAGGAAAATGAAGGGCCTCTACCAGGCTGCCGGCCGGATTCTCGTCACTCTGGGGAGCCTCAGTGTATGCTCTGGAGTTACCGCTTGCTTCCCTGTCTTTTCTTATAAGCCTTGGTTCACAGGATGGAGTGTTTGGATTGCTTGTCCTATCTGGAATGGAGCTTTGGTATGAAAATAGTTTATTAAATATATTGAGAAAATAAAGGAAGATGGGAGGGAAAGGGGAAACAGAAGAACATGTCCTTTTAAATTGTTCTAACAATACAAAGAAGTCAAAATTCCACAAAAAATCAGAATCCGCCTTGGAACATTGATTTCTATTAATTGCATTTTAAGTATAAAAAGGATCTTAATATTGTTTTATCATGTATACATGTATATTATGTATTTTTAATGACATGCTGCTCAAGAAATTCTTAAGAAGTTATTTTATTTTAATCCCCTTATCTTGATATGCTAAGAAATTAGAATCTTTTGAAATTTGAATTTTGAATTTAGAAAAAAACATAAACCTTGAAAAGTAATTTTAAAATAGAGAACGAAGTAAAATAACTTTCAAACTAATGCTTTCATTGCAAACACTAAGATGTACATGGCCCCAAAATTTACAAACCCCAAATATTTGTTTTTCTACATTTCTCTTGCAAGCAACTGTTTGAACTGAAAATAACTCAATAATTTTCAATTATTTGAAAATAATTCAAATAATTCAATAATTCAAGATGGACTTCACAATTCACTAGGAAAGCACGTGTTCCAAGTACAGTGTATGACGCTAAGTAGTACTCCGTGTGCGCTCATTGAATCATTGCACAGATAAACGATTGGCCTGGTCCCTTAGCTCTCCAACCAAAAAAAAATGGGCACATCTAGCCTTGGGTGTAACTGGCTTCCATGCTGGTATGATTTAAGAGAAGTTACAGAGACCCACCCGTCCAACAAATCCTTCTCTCATTGATTCCTGTGATGCCTGACACCACTGGAGACTGGAGAATTCAATTTTAAAGCTTTTTGATCTTAAGGAATCTTCTATTAAAATGCAGCCACTCGGCCGGGCATGGTGGCTCACGCCTGTAATTCCAGCACTTTGGGAAGCCGAGGGGGGCGGATCACGAGGTCAGGAGTTCGAGACCAGCCTGACCAACATGATGAAACCCCGGCTCTACTAAAAATACAAAAATTAGCTGGGTGTGGTGGCAGGCGCCTGTAATCCCAGCTACTCAGGAGACTGAGGCAGGAGAATCACATGAACCTGGGAGGCAGAAGTTGCAGTGAGCCGAGATCACGCCTGGGTGACAGAGCAAGACTCCATCTCAAAACAAAAAAACAAACAAAATGTAGCCACTCTTGTGTGAGATAGTATCTTAAATCTTTAAAAAGTTAAAACTTTAACTGAGATACCACCTAAAAACTAGACCTCAGGAAATATAAGTTTTAATCTACTTATTAGATAAATATTTATGAATAGCCCACTATGTCCTTGAGTTACAATGAAGGATCCAGCAAGGTCTTCATCTTAAAGGAACTTGGTCTAGTGGGGTTTGATGAATGTGTGCAGATAGATGGAGGCCAGTGGGATTATGGGAGAGTGGATGGAATGAGGAAACCATAGGGTTATGTTTCTCAGTTTTTTTTTTCCTTTTTCAATACATTCTTTTGTATCTATCACCCCAATCTTGATCTTCCCTTCTTTTCTCCAACACCTACCTGAAACCATAATTCATTCAAAGAAATATTTGTTAAAGTTCTACTGGAATGCAGAGATGGCAGTTAGACATTTATTCAAGTGGCTTCCAAACTTTTTTTGGTGACTCAGAGTCAGAAAAATATTTTAGGTGAGGACCCAGAATGTACATAAATACATCTACATTCTTCTCTCTAGATAAATAGATATCTACATCTATTATGCATATATATGTATAGTAGATGTTTATATATCTATAAAACAAAAGTTTCTCAAAATAGTGCTTACCCTTTATGTGAAACATATTCTGATATTTTCTATTTCATTTAATTTTTTAAAAAATTCTGATGTCACAGAGTTTAACAATATCATGATTAGAGTTCAATCCTACATTCTTTTATTACAGCTGTATGCCTATCCTTTCAGACTGCAACATAATACATTAAACAAATATTGGCGATTTTGATTAAGATTACAGATGATTGAATGTATTGTTCTAAGCCAAACATCTATTTTTACCAGTTAGGCCCAGAGAAATGATATGATCTATCTCCAGCACATAGTTAATTGGTGACTGTTTGGTTTCAGAGGTGGTAGCATCAGGAAATGGAGTCAGAGATAAAGGATTTAGAGAAGTGGACCTGTTTTCAAGTCCTGACTTTGATGTTCTTGGTAGGAGGTCAAAAGCAGGACCCTCAGCCAGCCAGTTCCTCATTCCCTTTATCTGTAAAATGGGGAATTTTACAGATAAAAAGAGCCCACGTGTACAATGTCTAACCCTAAGATGCACAGTGAGAATGAACACAATTTAAACAAAGATTGCATAATAAAGGCTTTGCCAATTTTAAAGCCCTCCTCAAATGCTAGTTAATACTATGCCTTTCATTTGTGCCCTACTCTTTGTTCAAGCCCTTTCTTCTTAATCCTGTGTCACCCACCTCACTTTCCTGTCCTATTCCCTCGTAACCTGCTGAGTTCTCCATCCTGTGACTTCCTGGACTTCATCTCCTACCGCTCTTCTCTTAGCTCACTTCTCTCCCATCACATTGGCTCCTTGCAGTTTTCAAACATGCCATGATGTGTTTCTTCCTCAGGGCCTTTGCACTACCTGCCCTCTGCCTAAGGCCTCTTCCTGAACTTGGCTCACTCCCTAGTCTCCTTCAATTCTTGATTAATTCTTTATCAAACATCACTTTTTTATGGAGGTTTGCTCCCATTACATTATTTAAAATTGTAATCCCCTGACCCCAACTGGTGTTCCCAATCTCTGATACCCTGCTCTATTTTTTCCCATAACACTTATTAGCATATAAGATACTATATAATTTTTTAATTTATTGTTTGTATATTCCCTTCTCCTCTAACAAATGTATATTGTAGAAGGGCAGGGATTGTTTTTTCTATTATGTTTACTGCTGTATCTGAAGAACTTGGAACAAAGGGAATTACATACTCTGTGTTCAATAAATATTCTTTAATAAGTATTGTTGAATGAGTGAATGAATCTCATACCCTCCATTCTGTTGGTACAGAATTTCTTTTTATACAGTTGAATACCAATTAGGTTGCAAGGACTAAAGGTCGGGGTGGTGTTTATATTATACTAGTGCAGGAAAAAATCCTCATGCGAAGGAAAGTAATACAAATGCTCAGTCTTTCAATAATGTCTAAATTTGGACCAACGTTATGTTTTTTTCCTAGTGAGTTTCCTACTGAACCACAGTTCTGTCTGATCAGGGTGAACTTCAAATGGTATCTGACTCATTTCACAACCTCCCTTACCAATCACTTCTTAACTTGCCTCCAAAGTATGTCTTCCTCCAGTGACAAGATTTGTACATTTCAACCATATTAACATTTCCTTTTGCAGATGACTCCATATTTCCTTGGAGACTTGTAAGAGAGAGATTTTTGTATATGATACAGTACTTTGAATTTGTTCAAAGCCTTTCATTGAAGACTGTCTAAGTACTTCATATAGATTGGTCCTCAGACTCCCTAGTTCCATTTTGACATTTATATGACAAGCAATTTTCCTAGAATTTTGGAGCTAGGTTATTTAAAAGCATGAGCTGCTAGAAAGTATTCAGTGAGGAGAGCATAGTACCTTAAGGAATGAGCTCTATTAATTCTAGAAAACATAACTTGTACATCAAGTTCTGATGAAAAGACTGGAGTGCAATGAGTTTAAACACAGGCCCTGAGGGCTGGACAGCCTAGTGACTTGGCCAATGGCAAGCGCAGCGCTGCACCCAGAGCCCTGCTTAGAGAAGGGAATTTGGGAGAAAGGTCACGCTAGACTTAGTTTTGCAGTCTTCCTCAACGGAAGTTTTGCCCCTTCCTTGACGGTTAGAGAAGGGGCTTGATTACATGACCATGCACGTCTGTTACAGCTTCCACAGTTGCATGACTTCCAACTGCCTGATGGTGTCAAAGAAAAACCAGAGCTGAACAGTTAGTTAAAGCAATAAAAGCAAATTTTATTCAGGATTATTGCAATAGGGAAAAAGAGACATCAATGTAGAACAAGGTTCTAGTCCAAATACAGCATGAGCAAATGGGAATTTATAGCTGAGAAGCAGGGTGAAAGTCAGTGGATGGAAAATTACTAACAGGAAATATCAGGGGCAAGGGGGATTCTGGCTATACAGACCTAACAGTTTTCTTGCTGAAGACAGGCCAGGGTGATCAGACATCACTTTGGGGATGGGGGAGGAGGAGAAATCTGGCTAGTTATAGAGGGTGATCAGATATCGAGACAAGTGGCGGTTCTTGCTAAACTGACTCAGCAGCAGGGTTCTTGTGCTCAAACTAGATTTTACAAGAAAGTACACAGATGGGCCTAGGAGAAGGTTCAAGAACCTGACTAAAGTTTGATCAAGCAAATAATCTATGTCCATGGTCCATTTTTCCACTTAGATATCCTAAGCTGCTTTAAGGCCAGCTTGTCTAAAACCAAATTAATCATCTTGTCACCAAAACCATTTTTTTTCTTCTCCAACTTCCCTGTCATTGTCTTGGTAACTCAATTCCAAATACTGGAGTGATTTTGACTCAACCTGTTCCTCTAAACTAGCCCTTCTCAAACTGTAACGTGCATACAAATCATTAGGAGATCTTGATGAGATGTAGGTTCTAATTCAGCAGGTCTGGGGTGGGGCCTGAGAGTCTGCACGTCTAACGAGATCCCAGAGGATGCCC
>NW_026652572.1:0-35797 GCF_009828535.3 Hylobates moloch
TTGAGGCCTATGTTGAAAAACGAAATATCTTCAAATAAAAACTACACAGAAGCATTCTGTGAAACTTTTTTATGATCCGTGCATTCATCTCTGAGAGTGGAACCATTCTTTTGATTGTGCAGTTTGGAAAAAAGCCTTTTGTGGAATCTGCAATTGTACATTTGGAGAGCATTGAGGCCTACTGTGATAAAAGAAATATCTTCCCATAAAAACTACACAGAAGCATTCTGTGAAACTTCTCTCTGTTCTGTGCATTCATCTCACAGAGATGAAACTATCTTTTGATTGGACAGTTTTGAAACACTCTTTTTGTACAATCTGCAAGTGGACATTTCTAGTGCTTCGAGGCCTATGGTGAAAAAAGGAATATCGTCCTATAAAAACTACACAGAAATATTCTGTGAAACTTCTCTCTGTTCTGTGCATTCACCTCACAGTGACAAAACCTATCTTTTGATAGAGCAGTTTTGAAACACTATTTTTGTAGAATCTGCAAATGGACATTTGGAGCGCTGTGCGGCCTATGGTGAGAAACAAAATATCTTCAAATAAAAACTACACAGAAGCATTCTGTGAAACTTCTTTCTGATCTGTGCATTCTTTTCACAGACTTGAACCTTTCTTTTGATTGAGCAATTTCAAAACACTCTTTTTGTGGAATCTGCAAGTGGACATTTGGAGCGCTTTCAGGCCTATGGTGACAAACGAAATATCTTCAAACAAAAATGACACAGAAGCATTCTGTGAAACGTCTTTCTGATCTGTGCATTTGTCTAAAAAGTTGAACCTTTCTATTGATTGAGCAGTTTTGAAACAATCTTTTTGTAGAATCTGAAAGTGGACATTTGGAGAACATTGAGGCCTACGGTGAAAAACGAAATATCTTCCCATAAAAAGTACACAGAGGAATTATGTGAAACTACTTTCTGTTCCGTGCATTCACCTCACAGAGTTCAACCTTTCTTTTGATTGAGCGGTTTTGAAACACTATTTTTGTATAATGTGCAAGTTTACATATTGAGCGCTTTGAGGCCTATTGTGGAAAAAGGAATATCTTCAAGTAAAAACTACACTGAAGTATTCTGTGAAACTTCTTTATGATCTGTGCATTCATCTCAGAGAGTGGAACCTTTCTTTTGATAGTGCAGTTTTGAAACAGGCTTTTTGTAGTATCTGCAAGTGGACATTTGGGTGCTTTGAGGCCTATGGTGAGAAACGAAATATCTTCAAATAAAAACTACACAGAAGCATTCTGTGAAACTTCTTACTGATCTGTGCATTCATCTAAAAGAGTTGAACCTTTCTTGTGATTTAGCAGTTTTGAAACCCTCTTTTTGTAGAATCTGCAAGTGGACATTTGGAGAACAATGAGGCCTACGGTGAAAAATGAAATATCTTCCCATCATAACTACACAGAAGCATTCTGTGAAACCACTTTCTGATATGTGCATTTATCTCACACAGATTAATCTTTCTTTTGATGGAGCAGTTTTGAAAAACTCTTTTTGTAGAATCTGCAAGTGGACATATAGAGCGCTTTTAGGCCTATGGTGAAAAACGAAATATCTTCAAGAAAAAACTACCGAGAATAATTCTGTGAAACATCTTTCTATTCTGTACATTCATCTCACAGAGTTGACCCTTCCTTTTGACTGAGCAGTTTGGAAACACTCTTTTTATATAATCTGCAAGTGTACATTTGGAGCGCTTTGGGGCCTATTGTGGAAAATGAATATCTTCAATAAAAACTACACAGAAGTATTGTGTGAAAATAATTTATGATCTGTGCATTCATCTCAGAGAGTGGAAACTTTCTTTTGATTGTTCAGTTTTGAAACAGGCTTTTTGTAAAATCTGCAAGTGTGTATTTGGAGTGCTTTGAGGCTTATGTTGAGAAAGGAAATATCTTCAAATAAAAACTACACAGAAGCATTCTGTGAAACTTCTTTCTGATCTGTGCATTAATCTAACAGTGTTGAACCTTTCTGTTGATTGAGATGTTTTGAAACACACTTTTTGTAGAATCTGCAATTTGACATTTGGAGAACATTGAGGCCTGTGGTAGAAAGAAATATCTTCCCAAAAAAACTACAAAGAAGCATTCTGTGAAACTTCTTCCTGTTCTGTGCATTCATCTCACAGAGTAGAACCTTTCTTTTGATTGAGCAGTTTTGAAACACTCTTTTTCTACAATCTGCAAGTGGACATTTGGAGCGCTTTGTAGCCTATCATGGAAAAAGGAATATTTTCAAATAAAAACTGCACAGAATCATTCCGTGAATCTTCTTTCTTTTCTGTGCATTCATCTTACAGAGTTGAACCTTTCTTTTGATTGAGCAGTTTTGAAACACTCTTTTTGTAGATTCTGCAAGTGGACATTTGGAGAACATTGAGGCCTACGGTGAAAAACGAAATATCTTCCCATAGAAACTACACAGAAGCATTCTGTGAAACTTCTTTCTATTCTGTTCATTCACCTCACAGAGTAGAACCTTTCTTTTGATTAAGCAGTTTTGAAACACTCATTTTGTAAAGTCTGCAGGTGGACATTTGAGGCACTATGTGGCGCATCATGGAAAAAAGAAGTATCCACCAATAAAAACTACAGAAGCATTCTGTGAAACTTCTTTCTGATCTGTGCATCCATCTCACAGAGTTGAACCTTTGTCTTGATTGAGCAATTTCGAATCACTCTTTTTGTAGACTCTGCAACTGGACATTTAGAACCCTTTCAGGCCTATGGTGAAAAACGAAATATCTTCAAATAAAAACTACACAGAAGCATTCTGTGAAACTTCTTTCTGATCTGTGCATTTATCTAACAAAGTTGAACCTTACTTTTGAATGAGCAGTTTTGAAACACGCTTTTTGTAGAATCTGCACATGGAGATTTGGAGAACATTGAGGCCTATTGTGAAAAATGAAATATCTTCAAGTAAAAACTACACAGAATCATTCTGTGAAACTTCTTTCTATTATGTGTATTCATCTAACAGAGTTGAACCTTACTTTTGATTGAGAAGTTTTAAAACACTCTTTTTGTAGAGTCTGCAAGTGGACATTTTTAGTGCTTTGAGGCCTATCGTGGAAAAAGACATATGTTCAAATAAAAACTAAACAGAAGCATTCTCTGAAACTTCTTTATGATCTGTGCATTCATCTCAGAGAGTGGAACCTTTCTTTTCATTGTGCAGTTTTCAAACACGCATTTTGTAGAATCTGCAATTTTACATTTGGACAGCATTGAGGCCTATGGTGAAAAAAGAAATATCTTCCCATAAAACTACACAGAAGCATTCTGTAAAACTTCTCTCTGTTCTGCGTATTCATCTCACAGAGTTGAACCTATCTTTTGATGGAGCAGTTTTGAAACACTCTATTTGTAGAATCTGCAAGTGGATATTTGGAGCACTTTGAGGCCTATGGGGCGAAACGAAATACCTTAAAATAAAAACTACACAGAACCATTCTGTGAAACTTCATTCTGTGCATTCATCTCACAGAGATGAAACTTACTTTTGATTGGAGAGTTTTGAAACACTCTTTTTGCAGAATCTGCCTGTGCACATTTGGAGTGTTTTGAGGCCTATGGGGAAAAAGGAAGTATCCACCCATAAAAAAACTACAAAGCAGCATTCTGTGAAACTTCTTTCTGATCTGTGCATTCATCTCACAGATTTGAACCTTTCTTTTGAATTAGCAATTTTGAAACACTCTTTTTGTAAAATCTGCAAGTGGACATTTGGTGCGCTTTTGGCCTATGATGAAAAACGAACTATCTTCAAATAAAAACTAAACAAAAGCATTCTGTGAAACTACTTTCTGATCTGTGCATTCATATAACAGAGTTGAACCTTTCTTTTGATTGAGCAGTTTTGAAACACACTTTTTGTAGGATCTGCAAGTGGACATTTGGAGAACAATGAGGCCTACAGTAAAAAACGAAATGCCTTCCCATAACAACTACACAGAATCATAATGTGAAACTTCTTTCTGTTCTGTGTATTCATCTCACAGAGTAAAAGCTTTGTTTTGATTGAGCAGTTTTGAAACACTGTTTTTGTAGAATCTGCAAGTGGATATTTGGAGATCTTTGAGGCCTATGTTGAAAAAAGGAATATCTTCAAATAAAAACTATGCGGAAGCATTCTGTGAAACTTCTTTATGATCTGTGCATTCATCTCAGAGAGTGGAACCATACTTTTGATTGTGCAGTTTTGAAATACGCTTTTTGTGGAATCTGCAGTTGTACCTTTGGAGAGCATTGAGGCCTACTGTGAAAAAAGAAATATCTTCCCATAAAAACTACACAGAAGCATTCTGTGAAACTTCTCTCTGTTCTGTGCATTCATCTCACAGAGATGAACCTATCTTTTGATTGAACAGTTTTGAAACACCGCTTTTGTAGAATCTGCAAGTGGACATTTCAAGTGCTTCGAGGCCTAAGGTGAAAAAAGGAATATCATCCTATAAAAACTACACAGAAGCATTCTGTGAAACTTCTCTCTGTTCTGTGCATTCATCTCACAGAGGTGAACCTATCTTTTGATAGAGCAGTTTTGAAACACTCTTTTTGTAGAACCTGCAAGTGGACATTTGGAGCACTTTGACGCCTATGGTGTGAAACAAAATATCTTCAAATAAATACTACACAGAAGCATTCTGAGAAACTTCATTCTTATCTTTGCATTCACTAACATAGTTGAACCTTTCTTTTGATTGAGCAGTTTTGAAACACTCTATATGTATAATCTCAAGTGGACATTTGGAGTGCTTTGAGGCCTATGGGGAAGAAGGAAGTATCCACCCATGAAAACTACAGAGAAGCGTTCTGTGAAACTTCTTTCTGATTTGTGCATCCTTCTCACAGTGTTGAACATTTCTTTTGATTGAGCAGATTTAAAATACTCTTTTTGTAGAATCCACAAGTGCACATTTGAAGAGTTTTGAGACCCTTGGTGAAAAACGAAATATCTTCAAGTAAAAACTACACAGAATCATTCTGTGAAACTTCTTTCTATCCTGTGCATTCATCTCACAGAGTTGATACTTTCTCTTGATTGAGCAGTTTTGAAACACATATTTGTAGAATCTGCAATTGGACATATGGAGAACATTGAGGCTTTTGGTGAAAAACGAAATATCTTCCCAAAAAAACTACACAGAAGCATTCTGTGAAACTTTTTTCTGTTGTGTGCATTCATCTCACAGAGTAGAACCTTTCTTTTGATTGAATAGTTTTGAAACACTCTTTTTGTAGAATCTACAAGTGGACATTTAGAGAGCTTTCAGGACTGTGGTGAAAAACGAAATATCTTCAAATAAAAACTACACAGAATCATTCTGTGAAACTCCTTTCTTTTCTGTGCATTCATCTCACAGAGTTGAACCTTTCTTTTGACTGAGCAGTTTTGAAACACTCTTTTTGTAGAGTCTGCAAGTGGACATTTGCAGCGCTTTGAGGCCTATCATGGAAAAATAAATATCTTCAAATATAAACTACACATAAGCATTCTGTGAAAATTCTTTATGTTCCATGCATTCATCGCAGAGAGTGGAACATTTCTTTTGATTGTGCAGCTTTGTAACACGATTTTTGTAGAATCTGCAATTCGATATTTGGAGAGCATTGGGGCCCATGGTGAAAAAAGAATTATCTTCCCATAAAACTATCCAGAAGTATTCTGTGAAACTGCTCTCTGTTCTGTGCATTCATCTCACAGAGATGAACGTATCTGTTGATTGAGAAGTTTTGAAAAACTCTTTTGGTAGTATCTGCAACTGGACATTTGGAGTACTTTGCTGCCTATGGTGAGAAACGAAATATCTTCCAATGAAAAATACACAGAGGCATTCGGTGAAACTTCATTCTGATCTGTGCATTCACCTTACAGAGTTGAAACTTCTTGATTAAGCAGTTTTGAGACACTCTTTTTGTAGGATCTCAAGTGGACATTTGGAGAGCTATGAGGCCTATGGTGAAAAATGAAATATCTTCAAGTAAAAACTACCCAGAATAATTCTGTGTAACTTCTTTCTATTCTGTGCTCTCATCTCACAGAGTTGAACTTTCTTTTGATTGAGCAGTTTTGGAACACTCTTTTTGTAGAATCTGCAAGTGGACATTCAGAGTGCTTCAATGCCTATGGTGAAAAAAGAGATAACTTCCTATAAAAAGTACACTGAAGCATTCTGGGAAACTTCTGTCTGTTCTGTGCATTCTTCTCAAAGAGATGAACCTATCTTTTGATTGAGCTCTTCTGAAACACTCTTTTTGTGGAATCTGCAAGTGGACATTTGGAGCGCTTTGAGGCCTATGGTGAGAAATGAAATATCTTCAAATAAAAATTACACAGAAGCATTCTGTGAAACTTCTTTCTGATGTGTGCATTCCTCTAAAAGGTTTGAACCTTTCTTTTGATTATTTTTGAAACATTGTTTTTGTGGAGTCTGCAAGTGGACATTTGGACAGATTTGAGGCCTATGGTGAAAAACGAAATATCATCCCATAAAAACTGCACAAAAGCATTCTGTGAAACTTCTTTCTGTTCTGTGCATTCAACTCACATAGTAGAACCTTTCTTTACATTGAGTAGTTTTTAGACAATCTTTTTGAAAAATCTGCAAGTAGACATTTGGAGAGTTTGAGGCCTATGGTGAAAAACGAAATATCTTCAAATAAAAACTACACAGAATCATTCTGTGAAACTTCCTTCTATTCTGTGCATTCATCTCACAGAGTTGAAACTTTCTTTTGATAGAGCAGTTTTGAAACTCTCTTTTTGTAGAATCTGCAAGTGGATATTTGAAGAAGTTTGAGGCCTATGGTGAAAAACGCAATATCTTCCCATCAAAACTACACAGAAGCATTCTGTGAAACTTCTTTCTGATCAGCGTGTTCATCTGACTGAAACGAAAGTTTCTTTTGATTGAGCAGTTTAGTAACACTCTTCTTGTAAAATCTGCAATTGGACATGAGAAGCGTTTTGAGGCCTATGGTGAAAAACGAAAAATCTTCAAATAGAAACTACACAGAAGCATTCAGTGAAACTTCTTTCTGATCTGTGCATTCATCTAACAGAGTTGAACCTTTCTTTTCATTGAGCTGTTTTGAAACACTCTTTTTGCAGAATCTGCAAGTGGACATTTGGAGTGCATTGAGGCCTATGGTGAAAAACAACATATCTTCCCATGAAAACTACACGGAAGCATTCCTTGAAACTACTTTCTGTTCTGTGCATTCATCTCACAGAGTTGAACCTTTCGTTTGATTGAGCAGTTTCGAAAGACTCTTTTTGTAGAATCTGAAATTGGACATTTGGAACATCTTAGGGCCTATGGTGAAAAAATAAATATCTTCCCAAAAAAATTTCACAGAAGAATTCTGTGAAACTCCTTTCAGATTTGTACAGTCCTCTCAAAGAGTTGCAACTTTCTTTTGATTGAGCTGTTTTGAAACACTCTTTTTGTAGAATCTGCAAGTGGACATATGGAGAGCATTGAGGCCTATGGTGAAAAAAGAAATATCTTCCCATAAAAATTACACAGAGGCATTCTGTGAAAAGTCTCTCTGTTCTGTGCATTCATCTCACAGAGATGAACCTTACTTTTGATTGAGCAGATTTGAAACACTCTTTTTGTGGAATCTGTAAGTGTACATTTGGAGATCTTTGAGGCCTATGGGGTAAAAGGAAGCATCCACCCATAAAAACCACAGAGAAGCAGTCTGTGAAACTTTGGTCTGATCTGCACATTCATCTCACAGATTTGAACCTTTCTTTTGATTGAGCAATTTTGAAACACTCTTTTTGTAGAATCTGTAAGTGGACATTTGGAGAGTATTGAGGCTATGGTGAAAAACGACATATCTTCCCATGAAAACTACTAGGAAGCATTCTGTGACACTTCTTCCAGTTCTGTGCGTTCATCTCACAGAGTTGAAACTTTCGTTTGATTGAGCAGTTTTGAAAGACTCTTTTTGTAGAATCTGCAGTTGGACATTTGGAACATCTTAGAGCCTATGGTGAAAAACGAAATATCTTCCCAAAAATACTTCACAGAAGTGTTCTGTGAAACTCCTTTCTGATTTGTGCAATCATCTCAAAGAGTTGAACATTTCTTTTGGGCCTATGGTGAAAAACGAAATATCTTCCCAAAAAAACTTCACCAAGAATTCTGTGAAACTTCTTTCTGATTTGTGCAATCATTTCAAAGATTTGAACTTTTCTTTTGATTGAGCTGTTTTTAAACACTCTTTTTGTAGAATTTGCAAGTGGACATATGGAGAGCATTGAAGACTATGGTGAAAAAAGAAATATCTTCCCATAAAAAATACACAGAAGCATTCTGTGAAACGTCTCTCTGTTCTGTGCATTCATCTCACAGAGATGAACCTTACTTTTGATTGAGCAGATTTGAAACACTCTTTTAGTAGAATCTGCGAGTGGACATTTGGAGTTCTTTGAGGCCTATGGGGTAAAAGGAAGTATCCACCCATAGAAACTACAGAGAATCATTCTGTGAAACTTCTTTTTGATCTGTACATTCATCTCACAGATTTGAACCTTTCTTTTGATTGAGCAATTTCGAAACACTGTTTTTGTAGAATCTGCAAGTGGACATTTGGAGCGCTTTCAGGCCTACGGTGAAAAAGGAAATATCTTCAAATAAAAACTACATAGAAGCATTCTATGAAACTTGTTTCTGATCTGTGCATTCATCTAACAGAGTTGAACCTTTCTTTTGATTGAGCAGTTTTGAAACACTCTTTTTCTAGAATTTGCAAGTGGACATTTGGAGAACATTGAGGCCTTTGGTGAAAAACGAAATATCTTCCCTTAAAAACTACAGAGAAGCATTCTCTGAAACTTCTTTCTGTTCTGTGCATTCACCTGACTGAGGAGACCCTTTCTTTTGATTGAGCGGTTTTGAAACAGGCTTTTTGTAGAATCCACAAGTGGACATTTGGAGCGCTTTGAGGCCTATGGAGAAATGAAATATCTTCAAATAAAAACTACACAGAAGCATTCTGTGAAACTTCTTTCTGATATGTGCATTCATCTAAATGGGTTGAATCTTTCCTTTGATTGAGTATTTTTGAAACATTGTTTTTGTGGAATCTGCAAGTGGACATTTGGACAGATTTGAGGCCTATGGTGAAAAACGAAATATCTTCCCATAAAAACTGCACAGAAGCATTCTGTGAAACTTCTTTCTGTTCTGTGCATTCATCTCACATAGTAGAACCTTTCTTTCCATTGAGCAGTTTTGAGACAATCTTTCTGAAAAATCTGCAAGTAGACATTTGGAGAGTTTGAGGCCTGTGGTGAAAAATGAAATATCTTCAAATAAAAACTACACAGAATCATTCTGTGAAACTCCCTTCTATTCTGTGCTTTCATCTCACAGATTTGAAACTTTCTTTTGATAGAGCAGTTTTGAAACTCTCTTTTTGTAGAATCTGAAAGTGGATATTTGGAGAAGTTTGAGGCCTATGGTAAAAAACGCAATATATTCCCATCAATACTACACAGAAGCATTCTCTGAAACTTCCTTCTGATCAGTGCGTTCATCTGACAGAAACAAACATTTCTTTTGATTGAGCAGTTTTGAAACTTTTTTTTGTAAAATCTGCAAGTGGACATGTGAAGCGCTTTGAGGCCTACAGTGAAAAATGAAAAAATTCAAATAGAAACTACACAGAAGGATTCAGTGAAACTTCTTTCTGATCTGTGCATTCTTCTAAAGAGCTGAACATTTCTTTTGATTGAGCAGTTTTGAAACACTCTTTTTGTAGAAACTGCAAGTCGACATTTGGAGATCATTGAGGAGTATGTTGAAAAACGACATATCTTCCCATGAAAACTACAGAGAAGCATTCTGTGCAACTTCTTTCCCTTCTGTGGATTCATTTCATAGAGTTGAACCTTTCATTTGATTGAGCAGTTTTGAAAAACTCTTTTTGTAGAATCTGCAACTGGACATTTGGAACATCTTAGGGCATAGGGTTAAAAACAAAATATCTTCCCAAAAAAAAATCACAGAAGAATTCTGTGAAACTCCTTTCTGATTTGTGCAATCATCTCAAAGAGTTGAACTTTTCTTTTGATTTAGGTGTTTATAATCACTCTTTTTGTAGAATCTGCAAGTTGACATATGGAGAGCATTGAGGCCTGTGGTGAAAAAAGAAATATCTTCCCATAAAAATTACACAGAAGCATTCTGTGAAACGTCTCTCTGTTCTGTGCACTCACCTCACAGAGATGAGCCTTACTTTTGATTTAGCAGATTTGAAACACTCTTTTTGTAGAATCTGCAAGTGGACATTTGGAGTTCTTTGAGGCCTATGGGGTAAAAGAAAGTATCCACCCATAAAAACTCCAGAGAAGCATTCTGTGAAACTTCTTTCTGATCTGTACATTCGTCTCACAGATTTGAACCTTTTTTTGATTGAGCAATTTCGAAACACTGTTTTTGTAGAATCTGCAAGTGGACATTTGGAGCACTTTCAGGCCTATGGTTAAAAAGGAAATACCTTCAAATAAAAACTACACAGAAGCATTCTATGAAACTTCTTTCTCATCTGTGCATTCATCTAACAGATTTGAAACTTTCTTTTGATTGAGCTGTTTTTAAACACTCTTTTTGTAGAATCTGCAAGTGGATATATGGAGAGCATTGGGGCCTATGGTGAAAAAAGAAGTATCTTACCATAAAATTTACACAGAAGCATTCTGTGAAACGTCTCTCTGTTCTGTGCATTCATCTCACAGAGATGAACCTGTCATTTGATTGAGCAGTTTTGAAAAACTCTTTTTTTTTTCTTTTTTTTTTTTTTTATTTATTATACTTTAGGTTCTAGGGTACATGTGCACAATGTGCAGGTTTGTTACATATGTATCCATGTGCCATGTTGATTTCCTGCACCCATTAGCTCGTCATTTAGCATTAGGTATATCTCCTAATGCTGTCCCCGCCCCCCCCCCCCCCACCCCACAACAGTACCCGGAATGTGATGTTCCCCTTCCTGTGTCCATGAGTTCTCATTGTTCAATTCCCACCTATGAGTGAGAACATGCGGTGTTTGGTTTTTTGTCCTTGCGATAGTTTACTGAGAATGATGTTTTCCAGTTTCATCCATGTCCCTACAAAACACACGAACTCATCATTTTTTATGGCTGCATGGTATTCCATGGTGTATATGTGCCACATTTTCTTAATTCAGTCTATTTTTGTTGGACATTTGGGTTGGTTCCAACTCTTTGCTATTGTGAATAGTGCCACAATAAACATACGTGTGCATGTGTCTTTATAGCAGCATGATTTATAGACCTTTGGGTATATACCCAGTAATGGGATGGCTGGGTCAAATGGTATTTCTAGTTCGAGATCCCTGAGGAATCGCCACACTGACTTCCACAATGGTTGAACTAGTTTACAGTCCCACCAACAGTGTAAAAGTGTTGCTATTTCTCCACATCCTCTCCAGCACCTGTTGTTTCCTGACTTTTTAATGATGGCCATTCTAACTGGTGTGAGATGGTATCTCACTGTGGTTTTGATTTGCATTTCTCTGATGGCCAGTGATGATGAGCATTTCTTCATGTGTTTTTTGGCTGCATAAATGTCTTCTTTTGAGAAGTGTCTGTTCATGTCCTTTGCCCACTTTTTGATGGGGTTGTTTGTTTTTTTCTTGTAAATTTGTTTGAGTTCATTGTAGATTCTGGATATTAGCCCTTTGTCAGATGAGTAGGTTGCAAAAATTTTCTCCCATTCTGTAGGTTGCCTGTTCACTCTGATGGTAGTTTCTTTTGCTGTGCAGAAGCTCTTTAGTTTAATGAGATCCCATTTGTCAATTTTGGCTTTTGTTGCCATTGCTTTTGGTGTTTTAGACATGAAGTCCTTGCCCACGCCTATGGCCTGAATGGTATTGCCTAGGTTTTCTTGTAGGATTTTAATGGTTTTAGGTCTAACATATAAGTCTTTAATCCATCTTGAATTAATTTTTGTATAAGGTGTAAGGAAGGGATCCAGTTGCAGCTTTCTACATATGGCTAGCCAGTTTTCCCAGCACCATTTATTAAATAGGGAATCCTTTCCCCATTTCTTGTTTTTGTCAGGTTTGTCAAAGATCAGATAGTTGTACATATGCGGCACCATTTCTGAGGGCTCTGTTCTGTTCCATTGATCTATGTCTCTGTTGTGGTACCAGTACCATGCTGTTTTGGTTACTGTAGCCTTGTAGTATAGTTTGAAGTCAGGTAGCGTGATGCCTCCAGCTTTGTTCTTTTGGCTTAGGATTGACTTGGCGATGCGGGCTCTTTTTTGGTTCCATATGAACTTTAAAGTAGTTTTTTCCAATTCTGTGAAGAAAGTCATTAGTAGCTTGATGGGGATGGCATTGAATCTATAAATTACTTTGGGCAGTATGGCCATTTTCACGATATTGATTCTTCCAACCCATGAGCATGGAATGTTCTTCCATTTGTTTGTATCCTCTTTTATTTCATTGAGCAGTGGTTTGTAGTTCTCCTTGAAGAGTTCCTTCACATCCCTTCTAAGTTGGATTCCTAGGTATTTTATTCTCTTTGAAGCAATTGTGAATGGGAGTTCACTCATGATTTGGCTCTCTGTTTGTCTGTGATTGGTGTACAAGAATGCTTGTGATTTCTGTACATTGATTTTGTATCCTGAGACTTTGCTGAAGTTGCTAATCAGCTTAAGGAGATTTTGGGCTGAGACAATGGGATTTTCTAGATATACAATCATGTCATCTGCAAACAGGGACAGTTTGACTTCCTCTTTTCCTAATTGAATACCCTTTATTTCCTACAAACACCTCTATGCAAATAAACTAGAAAATATAGAAGAAATGGATAAATTCCTCGACAAATACACCCTCCCAAGACTAAATCAGGAAGAAGTCGAATCTCTGAATAGACCAATAACAGGTTCTGAAGTTGTGGCAATAATCAATAGCTTACCAACCAAAAAGAGTCCAGGACCTGATGGATTCACAGCTGAATTCTACCAGAGGTACAAGAAGGAACTGGTACCATTCCTTCTGAAACTATTCCAATCGATAGAAAAAGAGGGAATCCTCCCTAACACATTTTATGAAGCCAGCATCGTCCTGATACCAAAGCCAGGCAGAGACACAACCAAAAAAGAGAATTTTAGACGAATATCCTTGATGAACATTGATGCAAAAATCCTCAATAAAATACTGGCAAACCGAATCCAGCAGCACATCAAAAAGCTTATCCACCATGATCAAGTGGGCTTCATCCCTGGGATGCAAGGCTGGTTCAACATATGCAAATCAATAAATGTAATCCAGCATATAAACAGAACCAAAGACAAAAACCACATGATTATCTCAATAGATGCAGAAAAGGCCTTTGACAAAATTCAACAACGCTTCGTGCTAAAAACTCTCAATAAATTAGGTATTGATGGGACGTATCTCAAAATAATAAGAGCTATATATGACAAACCCGCAGCCAATATCATACTGAATGGGCAAAAACTGGAAGCATTCCCTCTGAAAACTGGCACAAGACAGGGATGCCCTCTCTCACCGCTCCTATTCAACATAGTGCTGGAAGATCTGGCCAGAGCAATCAGGCAGGAGAATGAAAAACTCTTTTGGTTGAATGTGTAAGTGGACATTTGGAGTTCTTTGATGCCATTGGTGAGAAATGAAATATCTTCAAATAAAAACTATACAGAAGCATTCTGTGAAACTTCTTTCTGATCTGTGCATTCGTCTAACAGAGTTGAACCTATCTTTTGATTGAGCAGTTTTGACACACCCCTTTTCTAGAATCTGCAAGTGGACATTTGGAGAACATTGAGGCCTACGGTGAAAAACGAAATACCTTCCCATAAAAATTACACAGAAGCATTCTATGAAACTTCCTTCTGTTCTGTGCATTCATCTCACAGAGATGAACCTTACTTTTGATTGAGCAGTTTGAAAAACTCGTTTTGTTGAATCTGCAAGGGGGCATTTGGAGCACTTTGAGGCCAATGGTGAGAAACGAAATAGCTTCAAATAAAAACTATAGCAAACATGCTGTGAAAATCTTTCTGATCTGTGCATTCGTCTAACAGAGTTGAATCTTTCTTTTGATTGAGCATTTTTGACACACTCTTTTTCTACAATCTGCAATTGGACATATGGAGAACATTGAGTCTTACAGTGATAAGCGAAATATCTTCCCATAAAAATTACACAGAACCATTCTTTGAAACTTCTTCCTATTCTGTTCATTCATCTCACAGAGTAGAAACTTGCTTTTGATTGAGCACTTTTGAAACACTCTTTTTGTAGAATCTGCAATTGGACATTTGGAGCGATTTCAGACCTATGGTGAAAAAAGAAATATCTTCAAATAAAAATTGCACAGAAGCATTCTGTGAAACTTCTTTCTGATATGTGCATTCATCTAACGGAGTTGAACCTTTGTTTTCATTGAGCAGTTTTGAAACACTCTTTTTGTAGAATCTGTAAGTGGACATTTGGAGAAAATTGAGGCATACCGTGAAAAAGGAAATATCTTCCCATAAAACTACACAGAAGCATTCTGTGAAACTTCTTTCTTTTCTGTGCATTCATCTCACAGAGTGTAACCTTTCATTTGATTGAGTAGTTTTGAAACACTCTTTTAGCAGGATCAGCAGGGGGACACTTGGAGCGCTTTGAGTCCTATGGTGAGAAACGAAATATCTTCAAATAAAAACTGCACAGAAGCATTCTGTGAATCTTCTTTCTGTTCTGTGCATTCATGTCACAGAGTAGAACCTTTCTTTTGATTGAGCAGTTTTGAAACAGGCTTTTTGTAGAATCTGCAAGTGGACATCTAGAGCGCTTTGAGGCCTATGATGAGAAACGAAATATCTTCAAATAAAAACTACACAGAAGCATTCTGTGAAACTTCTTTCTGATCTGTGAATTCATCTAAAAGAGTTGAACTTTTCCTTTGATTGAGTATTCTTGAAACATTGTTTTTCTGGAATCTGCAAGTGGACATTTGGAGAGATTTGAGGCCTAAGGTGAAAAACGCAATATCTTCCCATAAAAACTGCACAGAAGCATTCTGTGAAACTTCTTTCTGTTCTGTGAATTCATCTCACATAGTAGAAACTTTCTTTTGATTGAGCAGTTTTGAAGCCATCTTTTTGACGAATCTGCAAGTGGACATTTGGAGAGTTAGAGGTCTATGGTGATAAACGAAATATCTTCAAATAAAAACTACACAGAATCATTCTTTGAAACTTCCTTCTATTCTGTACATTCATCTCACAGAGTTGAACCTTTCTTTTGATTGAGCAGTTTTGAAACTCTCTTTTTGTAGAATCTGCAAGAGGATATTTGGAGAAATTTGAGGCCTATGGTGAAAAACAAAATATCTTCCCATAAAAACTACACAGAAGCATTCTGTGAAACTTCTTTATTATCAGTTCATTCATCTCATAGAGATGAACATTTCCTTTGATTGAGGAGTTTTGAAACACTCTTTTTGTAGAATCTGCAAGTGGACATTTGGAGCGCTTTGAGGCCTATGGTGGGAAATGAAATATCTTCAAATAAAAACTACACAGAAGCATTCAGTGAAACTTCTTTCTGATCTGTGCTTTCATCTAACAGAGTTGAACCTTTCTTTTGATTGAGCAGTTTTGAAACACTCTTTTTGTAGAATCTGCAAGTTGACATTTGGAGAACATTGAGGCCTGTGGTGAGAAAGAAATATCTTCCCATTAAAACTACACAGAAGCAGTCTGTGAAACTTCTTTGTGATTTGTGCATTCCTCTAACAGAGTAGAACATTTAGCTTGATTGAGCAGTTTTGAAACAGGCTTTTTGTAGAATCTGTAAGTGGATATTTGGAGCGCTTTGATGCCTATGGTGAGAAACGAAATATCTTCAAATAAAAACTACACAGAAGCATTCTGTGAAACTTCTTTCTGATCTGTGCATTCATCTAAAAGAGTTGAACCTTTTATTTTTATTGAGTATTTTTGGAACGTTGTTTTTGTGGAATCTGCAAGTGGACATTTGGAGAGCTCTTAGGCCTAAGGTGAAAAACAAAATATCTTCCCATGAAAACTGCACAGAAGCATTCTGTGAAACTTCTTTCTGTTCTGTGCATTCATCTCACAGAGTAGAACCTTTCCTTTGATTGAGCAGTTTGGAAACAATCTTTTTGAAAAATCTGCAGGTGGACATTTGGAGAGTTTGAGGTCAATGGTGAAAAATGAAATATCTTCAAATAAGAACTACACAGAATCATTCTGTGAAACTTCTTTCTCTTCTGTGCATTCATCTCACAGATTTGAAAATTTCTTTTGATTGAGCAGTTTTGAAACTCTCTTTTTGTAGAATCTGCAAGTGGATATTTGGAGAAGTTTGAGGCCCATAGTGAAAAATGCAATATTTTCCCATCAAAACTACACAGAAGCATTGTGTGAAACTTCCTTCTGATAAGTGCATTCTTCTGACAGAGATGAATGTTTCTGTTGATTGAGCAGTTTTGAATCACTCTTTTTGTGGATTCTGCAACTGGTCATGTCAAGCGCTTTGAGGCCTATCATGGAAAAAGGAATATCTTCACATAAAAACCGCAAAGGTTTATTGTGTGAAACTTCTTTATGATCTGCGTATTCATCTCAGAGAGTGGAACCTTTCTTTTGATTGTGCAGTTTTGAAACACTCTTTTTGTAGAATCTGCAAGTGGACATTTGGTGCGCTTTGATGCCTATGGTGAGAAATGAAATATCTTCTTATAAAAACTGGACAGAAGCATTCAGTTAAACTTCTTTCTGATCTGTGCTTTCGTCTAACAGAGTTGAAACTTTATTTTGATTGAGCAGTTTTGAAACACTCTTTTTGTAGAATCTGCAAGTGGACATTGGAGAACATTGAGGCCTATGGTGAAAAACGAAATATCTTCCCATAAAAACTAAACAGAAGCATTCTGTGAAACTTCTTTGTGTTCTGTGCATTCATCTCACAGGGTTGAACCTTTCTTTTAATTGAGAAGTTTTGAAACACTCTTTTTTTTTTTTTTTGAGACGGAGTCTTGCTCTGTCGCCCAGGCTGGAGTGCAGTGGCACGATCTCGGCTCACTGCAACCTCCGCCTCCCGGGTTCATGCCATTCTCCTGCCTCAGCCTCTCCGAGTAGCTGGGACTACAGGCGCCCGCCACCACGCCCGGCTAATTTTTTGTATTTTTGGTAGAGACGGGGTTTCACCGTGGTCTCGATCTCCTGACCTCGTGATCCGCCCGCCTCGGCCTCCCAAAGTGCTGGGATTACAAGCGTGAGCCACCGCGCCCGGCGAAACACTCTTTTACTGGCATCTGCAAGTGGACATTTGGAGAACATTGGGGCCTACGGTGAAAAACGAAATATCTTCCCATAAAAACTACACAGAAGCATTCTGTCAAAGTACTTTCTGTTCTGTGCATTCATGTCACAGACATGAGCCTTACTTTTGATTCAGCAGTTTTGAAACACTCTTTTTGGAGAATCTGCAAGTGGATAGTTGGAGTGCTTTAAGGCATATGGGGAAAAACAAAATATCTTCCCAGAAAAACATCACAGAAGCATTCTGTTAAACTCCTTTCTGATCTGTGCATTAACCTCAAAGAGTTGAACCTTTCTTTTGATTGAGCAGTTTTGAATCACTCTTTTTGTAGAATCTGCAAGTGGACATTTGGGGTGCTTTGAGGCCTATGGGGAAAAAGGAAGCATCCACCCATAAAGACTACACAGAAACAGTCTGTGAAACTTCTTTCTGATCTGTGCATTCATCTAACAGAGTTGAACTTTCTTTTGATTGAGCAATTTCGAAACACTCTTTTTGTAGGTGCTGCAAGTGGTCATTTGGAGGGATTTGAGGCCTATGGTGAAAAACAAAATATCTTCAAATAAAAACTACACAGAAGCATTCTGTGTAACTTCTTTCTGATCTGTGCATTCATCTAACAGTGTTGAACCTTTCTTTTGATTGAGCAGTTTTGAAACACACTTTTTGTAGAATCTGCAAGTGGACATTTAGAGAACATTGAGGCATACCGTGAAAAACGAAATATCTTCCCACAAAAACTACACAGAAACATTCTGTGAAACTACATTCTTTTCTGTGCATTCATCTCACAGAATATAACCTTTCATTTGATTGAGCCGTTTTGAAACATTGTTTTAGTAGAATCCGCAAGTGGACATTTGGAGAACTTTGAGGCCTATGGTGAAAAACGAAATATCTTCAACTAAAAACTACACACAATCATTCTGTGAAACTTATTTCTATTACGTGCATTCACCACACAGAGTGGAACCTTTCTTTTGATCGAGCCGTTTTGAAACCCTATTTTTGTAGAATCTGCAAGTGGATATTTGGAGCGCTGTGAGGCCTATCATGAAAAAGAAAAATCTTCAAATAAAAACTACACAGAAGCATTCTGTGAAACTTCTTTATCACCTGTGAATTCATCTCAGAGAGTGGAAACTTTCTTTTTATTTTCCAGTTTTGAGTCAGTCTTTTTGTAGAATCTGCAAGTGGACATTTGGTGCGCTTTATGGCCTATGCTGGGAAACGAAATATCTTCAAGTAAAACTACACAGAAGCATTCTGTGGAACTTCTTTCTGATCTGAGCAGTCATGTAACAGAGTTGAACCTTTCTTTTGATTGAGCAGTTTTGAAACACTCTTTTTGTACAATCTGCAAGTGGACATTTGGAGAACATTGAGGCCTATGGTGAAAAACAATATATCTTCCCATCAAAACTACACAGAACAATTCTGTGAAACTTCTCTCTATTCTTTGAATTCATCTCACAGAGTTGAACCTTTCTTTTGATTGAGCACTTTTGAAACACTCTTTTGTAGAGTCTGTAAGTGGATATTTGGAGGGCTTTGAGGTCTATCGTGGAAAAAGAGATATCTTCAAATAAAAATAACACAGAAGCATTTTTTGAAACTTCTTTGTGATCTGTGCATTCATCTCAGATAGTGGAACCTTTCATTTGATTGAGCAGTTTTGAAACATTGTTTTAGCAGAATCTGCAAGTGGACATTTTGAGAACTTTGAGGCCCATGGTGAAAAATGAAATATCTTCAACTAGAAACTACGCAGAATCATTCTGTGAAACTTATTTCTATTATGTGCATTCATCACACAGAGTGGAACCTTTCTTTTGATTGAGCCATTTTGAAACCCTCTTTTTGTAGAATCTGCAGGTGAATATTTGGAGCGCTGTGAGGCCTATCATGAAAAAGAAAAATCTTCAAATAAAAACTACACCGAAGTATTCTATGAAACTTCTTTCTGTTCTGTGCATTCATCTCATAGAGTCAAACGTTTCTTTTCATTCAGCAGCTTTTGAAACACTCTTTTTGTAGAGTCTGCAAGTGAACATTTGGAGTGCTTTGATGCCTATCGTGGAGAAAGAAATATGTTCAAATAAAAACTACACAGAAGCATTCTGTGAAACATCTTTATGATCTGTGCATTCATCTCAGACAGTGGAATCTTTCTTTTGATTGTGTAGTTTTGAAACACGCTTTTTGTAGAATCTGCAATTGGACATTTAGAGAGCATTGAGGCCTATGGTAAAAAAAGAAATATCTTCTTATAAAAACTACACAGAAGCATTCTGTGAAACTTATCTCTGTTGTGTGCATTCATCTCACAGAGATGAACCTCTTTTTTGATTGAGCAGTTTTGAAACACTCTTTTTGTAGAATCTGCAAGTGGCCATCTGGAATGCTTTGAGGACTATGGGGGAAAAGAAAGTATCCACCCATAAAAACGACAGAGAAGCTTTCTGTAAAACTTGATTCTCATCTGTGCATTTATCTCACAGAGTTGAACCTCTCTATTGATTGAGCAATTTCGAAATACTCTTTTTGTAGGACCTGCAAGTGGACATTTTGAGCGCCTTCCGGTCTATTGTGAAAAACGAAATATCTTCAAATAAAAACTACACAGAACCATTCTGTGAAACTTATTTCTGATCTGCGCATTCATCTAACAGAGTTGAAACTTTCTTTTTATTGAGCAGTTTTGTAACACACTTATGTAGGATCTGCAAGTGGACATTTGGAGAACATTGAGGCCTACAGTGAAAAACGAAATATCTTCCCATAAAAACTACACAGACGCATTCTGTGAAACTTCTTTCTGTTCTGTGCATTCATCTCACAGAATAGAACCTTTCTTTAGATTGAGCAGTTTGGAAACACTCTTTTTGTAGAATCCACAAGTGGACATTTGGAGAGCATTGAGGCCTATGGGGAAAAATGAAATATCTTCAAGTAAAAACAACACAGAATCATTCTGTGAAACTTCTTTCTATTCTGTGCTTTTATCTCAAAGAGTTGAACCTTTCTTTTGATTGAGCAGCTTTGAAACACACTTTTTGTACAGTCTGCTAGTGGACGTTTGCAGTGCTTTGAGGGCTATCGTGGGAAAAGAAATACCTTCAAATAAAAATTACAGAAAAGCATTCTGTGAAACTTCTTTATGATCTGTGCATTCATCTCAGACAGTGAAACCTTTGCTTTGATTGTGCAGTTTTGAAACCCGCTTTTTGTAGAATCTGCAATTTGTCATTTGGAGAGCATTGACGCCTGTGTTGAAAAAAGAAGTATCTTCCCATAAAAACTACACAGAAGCATTCTGTGAAACTTCTTTCTGTTCTGTGCATTCGTCTCACAGATTAGAATCTTCCTTTTGATTGAGCAGTTTTGTAGCACTCTTTTTGTAGAATCTGGAAGTGGACATGTGGAGAGCTGTGAGGCCTAGGGTGAAAATCGAAATATCTTCCCATAAAAACTACACAGAAGTGTTCTGTGAAACTTCTTTCTGTTATGTGCATTCATCTCACAGAGATGAACCTATTTTTTGATTGAGCAGTTTTGAAACACTGTTTTTGTAGAATCTGCAAGTGGACAATTGGAATTCTTTGAGACCTATGTGGAAAAAGGAAGAATCCACACGTAAAAACTACAGAGAAGCATTCTGTGAAACTTCTTTCTGATCTGCGCATTCATCTTACAGAGTTGAACCTTTCTTTTGATTGAGCAATTTCAAAACATTCTGATTGTAGGATCTACAAGTGGACATTTGGAGTACTTTCACGCCTAAGGTGAAAACGAAATATCTTCAAAGGAAAACTACACAGAAGCATTCTGTGAAACTTCTTTCTGATCTGTGCATTCATCTAACAGAGTTGAACGTTTCTTTTGGTTGAGCAGTTTTTAAACACTCTTTTTGTAGAATGTGCAAGTGGACATTGGAGAACATTGAGGCCTATGGTGAAAAACGAAATATCTTCCCATAAAAACTACACAGAAGCATTCTGTGAAACTTCTTTCTGTTCTGTGCATTCATCTCACAGAGCTGAAACTTTCTTTTAATTGAGCAGTTTTGAAACACTCTTTTTGTAGTATCTGCAAGTGGGCATTTGGAGAGCTTTGAGGCCTATAGTGAAAAACAAAATATCTTCAAGTAAATACTACACAGAATCATTCTGTGAAACTTCTTTCTATTCTGTGCATTCATCTCACAGAGTTGAACCTTTCTTTTGATTGAGCAGCTTTGAAACACTTTTTGTATAATCTGCAAGTGGACATTTGGAGTGATTTGAGGCCTATCATGGAAAAAGGAATATCTTCAAATAAAAACTACAGAGAAATATTCTGTGAAACTTCTTTATGATCTGTGAATCCAGAGAGTGGAACCTTTCTTTGGATTGTGCAGTTTGAAACAGGCTTTTTTGTAGAATCTGCAATTGCACATTTGGAGAGCATTGAGGCCTATGGTGACAAGAGAAATTTCTTCCCATAAACACTACACAGAAGCATTCTGTGAAACTTCTTTCTGTTCTGTGCATTCATCTCACAGAGATGAACCTATCTTGTGATTGAGCAGTTTTGAAACACTGTTTTCGTATAATCTGCAACTGGACATTTGGATCGCTTTGAGGCCTTTGGTGAGAAATGAAATATCTTCAATTAAAAACTACACATAAGCATTCTGTGAAACTTCTTTCTGGTCTGTGCATTCAACTAACAGAATTGAACATTACTTTTGATTGAGCAGTGTTGAAACATTCTTTTTGTAGAGTCTGCAAGTGGACATTTGGAGCGATTTGAGGCCTGCCGTGGAGAAAGAAATGTCTTCAAATAAGAACTACACAGAAGCATTCTGTGAAACTTCCTTATCATCTGTGCATTTATCTCATAGAGTGAAACCTTTCTTTTAATTGTGCAGTTTTGAAACACTCTTTTTGCAGAATCATGCAAGTGGACATTTGGAGTGATTTGAGGCCCATGCTTAAAAAGTAATATCTTCCCATAAAAACTACAGAGTGGCATTCTGTGAAACTTCTTTCTCATCGGCTCACTCATCTCACAGATTTGACCCTTTCTTTGGATGGAGCAATTTCGAAACACTCTTTTTGTAGAATCTGCAAGTGGACATTTGGAGTGTTTTTGGGCGTATGGTGAATAACGAATTTTTTTCCCACAAAGACTACACAGAAGCATTCTGTGAAACTCCTTTCTGATCAGTGCTTTCATCTCAGAGAGTTGAACCTTTCTTTTGCTTGAGAAGTTTTGAAACACTCTTTTTGTAGAATCTGCAAGTGGATATTTGGAGAGCATTGAGGCCTATGGTGAAAAAAGAATTATCTTCGCATAAAAACTACACAGAAGCATACTGTGAAACTTGTTTCTTTTTTTTATTTTTATTTATTATCATACTTTAGGTTTTAGGGTACATGTTCACAATGTGCAGGTTCGTTACATATGTATCCATGTGCCATGTTGTTTTGCTGCACCCATTAACTTGTCATTTAGCATTAGGGTGTATCTCCTAATGCTGACCCTCCCCCCTCCCCCGCCCCACAACAGTCCCCAGAGTGTAATGTTCCCCTTCCTGTGTCCATGAGTTCTCATTGTTCAATTCCCACCTGTGAGTGAGAACATGCGGTGTTTGTTTTTTTGTCCTTGCAATAGTTTACTGAGAATGATGTTTTCCAGTTTCATCCATGTCCCTACAAAGGACATGAACTCATCAATTTTTATGGCTGCATGGTATTCCATGGTGTATATGTGCCACATTTTCTTAATCCAGTCTATCGTTGTTGGACATTTGGGTTGGTTCCAACTCTTTGTTATTGTGAATAGTGCCACAATAAACATACGTGTGCATGTGTCTTTATAGCACCATGATTTATAGTCCTTTGGGTATATACCCAGTAATGGGATGGCTGGGTCAAATGGTATTTCTAGTTCGAGATCCCTGAGGAATCGCCACACTGACTTCCACAATGGTTGAACTAGTTTACAGTCCCACCAACAGTGTAAAAGTGTTCCTATTTCTCCACATCCTCTCCAGCACCTGTTGTTTCCTGACTTTTTAATGATGGCCATTCTAACTGGTGTGAGATGGTATCTCACTGTGGTTTTGATTTGCATTTCTCTGATGGCCAGTGATGACGAGCATTTTTTCATCTGTTTTTTGGCTGCATAAATGTCTTCTTTTGAGAAGTGTCTGTTCATGTCCTTCGCCCACTTTTTGATGGGGTTGTTTGTTTTTTTCTTGTAAATTTGTTTGAGTTCATTGTAGATTCTGGATATCAGCCGTTTGACAGATGAGTAGTTTGCAAAAATTTTCTCCCATTCTGTAGGTTGCCTGTTCACTCTGATGGTAGTTTCCTTTGCTGTGCACAAGCTCTTTAGTTTAATTAGATCCCATTTGTCAATTTTGGCTTTTGTTGCCATTGCTTTTGGTGTTTTAGACATGAAGTCCTTGCCCACGCCTATGTCCTGAATGGTATTGCCTAGGTTTTCTTGTAGGATTTTAATGGTCTTAGGTCTGACATTTAAGTCTTTAACCCATCTTGAATTAATTTTTGTATAAGGTGTAAGGAAGGGATCCAGTTTCAGCTTTCTACATATGGCTAGCCAGTTTTCCCAGCACCATTTGTTAAATAGGGAATCCTTTCACCATTTCTTGTTTTTGTCAGGTTTGTCAAAGATCAGATACTTGTAGATATGTGGCATCATTTCCGAGGTCTCTCTTCTGTTCCATTGATCTATGTCTCTGTTTTGGTACCAGTACCATGCTGTTTTGGTTACTGTACCCTTGAAGTATAGTTTGAAGTCATTTAGCGTGATGCCTCCAGCTTTGTTCTTTTGGCTTAAGATTGACTTGGCGATGTGGGCTCTTTTTTCGTTCCATATGAACTTTAAAGTGGTTTTTTCCAATTCTGTGAAGAAAGTCATTAGTAGCTTGATGGGGATGGCATTGAATCTCTAAATTACCTTGCGCAGTATGGCCATTTTCACGATATTGATTCTTCCAACCCATGAGCATGGAATGTTCTTCCATTTGTTTGTATCC
This sequence comes from Hylobates moloch, assembly GCF_009828535.3. Taxonomy (NCBI): domain Eukaryota; kingdom Metazoa; phylum Chordata; class Mammalia; order Primates; family Hylobatidae; genus Hylobates; species Hylobates moloch. The sequence goes on from NW_026652572.1 coordinate 24,420, forward strand.
TCTTTGATTTCATTGAGCAGTGGTTTGTAGTTCTCCTTGAAGAGGTCCTTCACATCCCTTGTAAGTTGGATTCCTAGGTATTTTATTCTCTTTGAAGCAATTGTGAATGGGAGTTCACTCATGATTTGGCTCTCTGTTTGTCTGTGATTGGTGTACAAGAATGCTTGTGATTTTTGTACATTGATTTTGTATCCTGAGACTTTGCTGAAGTTGCTAATCAGCTTAAGGAGATTTTGGGCTGAGACAATGGGATTTTCTAGATATACAATCATGTCATCTGCAAACAGGGACAGTTTGACTTCCTCTTTTCCCAATTGAATACCCTTTATTTCCTTCTTCTGCCTGATTGCTCTGGCCAGAACTTCCAGCACTATCTTGAATAGGAGTGGTGAGCGAGGGCATCCCTGTCTTGTGCCGGTTTTCAAAGGGAATGCTTCCAGTTTTTTCCCATTCAGTATGATATTGGCTGTGGGTTTGTCATAGATAGCTATTATTATTTTGAGATACGTACCATGAACACCTAATTTATTTAGAGGTTTTAGCATGAAGCATTGCTGAATTTTGTCAAAGGCCTTTTCTGCATCTATTGAGATAATCATGTGGTTTTTCTCTTTGGTTCTGTTTATATGCTGGATTACATTTATTGATTTGCATATGTTGAACCAGCCTTGCATCCCAGGGATGAATCCCACTTGATCAGGGTGTATAAGCTTTTTGATGTGCTGCTGGATTCGTTTTACCAGTATTTTGTTGAGGATTTTTGCATCAATGTTCATCAAGGATATTGGTCTGAAATTCTCTTTTTTGGTTATGTCTCTGCCAGGTTTTGATATCAGGACGATGCTGGCTTCATAAAATGTGTTAGGGAGGATTCCCTCTTTTTCTGTCGATTGGAATAGTTTCAGAAGGAATGGTACCAGTTCCTCCTTGTTCCTCTGGTAGAATTCGGCTGTGAATCCATCAGTTCCTGGACTCTTTTTGGTTGGTAAACTATTGATTTTTGCCACAATTTCAGAGCCTGTTATTGGTCTATTCAGAGATTCAACTTCTTCCTGGTTTAGTCTTGGGAGGGTGTATTTGTCGAGGAATTTATCCATTTCTTCTAGATTTTCTAGTTTATTTGTGTAGAGGTTCTTGTAGTATTCTCTGATGGTAGATTGTATTTCTGTGGGATCGGTGGTGATATCCCCTTTTTCATTTTTTATTGCATCTATTTGATTCTTCTCTCTTTTCTTCTTTATTAGTCTTGCTAGAGGTCTATCAATTTTGTTGATCTTTTCAAAAAACCAGTTCCTGGATTCATTAATTTTCTGAAGGTTTTTTTCTGTCTCTATTTCCTTCAGTTCTGCTCTGATTTTAGTTATTTCTAGCCTTCTGCTAGCTTTTGAATGTGTTTGCTCTTGCTTTTCTAGTTCTTTTAATTGTGATGTTAGGGTGTCCATTTTGGATCTTTCCTGCTTTCTCTTGTGGGCATTTAGTGCTATAAATTTCCCTCTACACACTGCTTTGAATGTGTCCCAGAGACTCTGGTATGTTGTGTCTTTGTTCTCGTTGGTTTCAAAGAACATCTTTATTTCTGCCTTCATTTCATTATGTACCCAATAGTCATTCAATAGCAGGTTGTTCAGTTTCCATGTAGTTGAGCGGTTTTGAGTGAGTTTCTTAATCCTGAGTTCTAGTTTGATTGCAGTGTGGTCTGAGAGACAGTTTGTTATAATTTCTGTTCTTTTACGTTTGCTGAGGAGAACTTTACTTCCAACTATGTGGTCAATTTTGGAATATGTGTGGTGTGGTGCTGAAAAAAATGTATATTCTGTTGATTTGGGGTGGAGAGTTCTGTAGATGTCTATTAGGTCCACTTTGTGCAGAAGCTGAGTTCAATTCCTGGATATCCTTGTTAACTTTCTCTCTCGTTGATCTGTCTAATGTTGACAGTGGGGTGCTAAAATCTCCCATTATTATTGTGTGGGAGTTTAAGTCCCTTTGTAGGTCACTCAGGACTTGCTTTATGAACCTGGGTGCTCCTGTGTTGGGTGCATATATGTTTAAGATAGTTAGCTCTTCTTGTTGAATTGATCCCTTTACCATTATGCAATGGCCTTCTTTGTCTCTTTTGATGTTTGTTGGTTTAAAGTCTATTTTATCAGAGACTAGGATTGCAACCCCTGCCTTTTTTTGTTTTCCATTTGCTTGATAGACCTTCCTCCATCCCTTTATTTTGAGTCTATGTGTGTCTCTGCACATGAGATGGGTTTCCTGAATAGAGCACACTGATGGGTCCTGACTCCTTATCCAGTTTGCCAATCTGTGTCTTTTAATTGGAGCATTTAGCCCATTTAAATTTAAAGTTAATATTGTTATGTGTGAATCTGATCCTGTCATTATGATGTTAGTTGGTTATTTTGCTCTTTGGTTGATGCAGTTTCTTCCTAGCCTCGATGGTCTTTACAATTTGGCATGTTTTTGCAGTGGCTGATACTGGTTGTTCCTTTCCATGTGTAGTGCTTCCTTCAGGAGCTCTTTTAGGGCAGGCCTGGTGGTGACAAAATCACTCAGCATTTGCTTGTCTGTAAAGTATTTTATTTCTCCTTCACTTATGAAGCTTAGTTTGGCTGGATAAGAAATTCTGGGTTGAAAACTCTTTTCTTTAAGAATGTTGAATATTGGCCCCCTCTCTCTTCTGGCTTGTAAAGTTTCTGCCTAGAGATCAGCTGTTAGTCTAATAGGCTTCCCTTTGTGGGTATCCCGACCTTTCCCTCTGGCCGCCCTTAACATTTTTTCCTTCATTTCAACTTTGGTGAATCTGACAATTATATGTCTTGGAGTTGCTCTTCTCGAGGAGTGTCTTTGTGGCGTTCTCTGTATTTCCTGAATCTGAATGTAGGCCTGTCTTGCTAGATTGGGGAAGTTCTCCTGGATAATATCTTGCAGAGTGTTTTCCAACTTGGTTCCATTCTCCCCATCATTTTCAGGCACACCAATCAGACGTAGGTTTGGTCTTTTCACATAGTCCCAAATTTCTTGGAGGCTTTGTTCGTTCTTTTTATTCTTTTTTCTCTAGACTTCCCTTCTCACTTCATTTCATTCATTTCATGTTCCATCAGTGATACCCTTTCTTCCAGTTGATCACATCAGCTACTGAAGCTTCTGCAATCTTCGTGTAGTTCTCAATACTTGGCTTTCAGCCCCATCAGCTCCTTTAAGCCCTTCTCTCCATTGGTTATTCTAGTTATCCATTCATCTAATTTTTTTTTCAGTTTTTAACTTCTTTGCTATTGTTTTGAATTTCCTCCCATAGCTCAGAGTAGTTTGATCGTCTGAAGCCTTCTCTCAGCTCGTCAAAGTCATCCTCCATCCAGCTTTGTTCCGTTGCTGGCGAGGAAGTGCATTCCTTTGGAGGAGGAGAGGTGCTCTGCTTTTCAGAGTTTCCAGTTTTTCTGCTCTGTTTTTTCCCCATCTTTGTGGTTTTATCTACATTTGGTCTTTGATGATGGTGATGTACAGATGGGTTTTTGGTGTGGATGTCCTTTCTGTTTGTTAGTTTTCCTTCTACCAGACAGGACCCTCAGCTGCAGGTATGTTGGAGTTTACTGGAGGTCCACTCCAGACCCTGTTTGGCTGGGTGTCAGCCACAGTGGCTGCAGAACAGTGGATTTTCATGAGACCACAAATTCAGCTGTCTGATAGTTCCTCTGGATGTTTTGCCTCAGGGGACTACCCGGCCGAGTGAGGTGTCAGTCTGTCCCTACTGGGGGGTGCCTCCCAGCTAGGCTGCTCGGGGGTCAGGGACCCACTTTAGGAGGCAGTCTGTCCATTCTCAGATCTCCAGCTGCGTGCTGGGAAAACCACTACTCTCTTAAAAGCTGTCAGTCAGACAGAGGCATTTAAGTTTGCAGAGGTTCCTGCTCAATTTTTGTTTGTCTGTGCCCTGCCCCCAGAGGTGGAGCTTACAGAGGCAGGCAGGCCTCCTTGAGCTGTGGTGGGCTCCACCAAGTTCGAGCTTCCTGGATGCTTTGTTTACCTAAGCAAGCCTGGGCAATTGCAGACGCCCCTCCCCCAGCCTCGCTGCCAAATTGCAGTTTGATCTCAGACTGCTGCGCTAGCAATCAGCGAGACACCATGGGCATAGGACTATCCGAGCCAGGTGCGGGACACAATCCCCTAGTGTGCCGTTTTCCAGGCCTGTTGGAAAAACACAGTATTACAGTTGGACTGACCTGATTTTCCAAGTGCTGTCTGTTACCCATTTCTTTGACTAGGAAAGGGAACTCCCTGACCCCTTGTGCTTCCCCAGTGAGGCAATGCATCTCCCTGCGTTGGCTCATGGACAGTGCACTTCACCGACTGTCCTCCACCCACTGTTTGGCACTCCCTAGTGAGATGAAACCGGTACCTCAAACAGAAATGCAGAAATCAACTGTCATCTGTGTCGCTCAGGCTGGGAGCTGTAGAAAGGAGCTGTTCCTATTTGGCCATCTTGGCTCCACCCCGAAACTTGTTTCTGTTCTTTGCATACATCTCACAGAAAGGAACCTTTGTTTAGATTGAGCAGTTTTGAAAGACTCTTTTTGTGGAGTCTGCAAGTGGACATTTCGAGAGCTTTGAGGCCAACGGTGAAAAATGAAATATCGTCAAAAAAAAACTACACAGAAGCATTCTGTGAAACTTCTTTCTTATCTGTGCATTCGTCTCACAGAGTTGAACATTTCACTGAGCAGTTTTGAAACAATCTTTTTCTAGAATCTGCAAGTGGACATTTTGAGAGCATTGAAGCCTATGGTGAAAAACCAAATATCTTCCAAAAACAACTACACAGAAGCATTGTGTGAAACTTCTTTGTGTTCTGTGCATTCATCTCACAGAGATGACCCTTTTTTTTATTTAGTAGTTTTGAAACACTCTCTTTTTAGAATCTGCCAGTGGACATTTGGAGCGCTTTGTGGCCTATAGTGAGAAATGATATAACTTCAAATAAAAACTACACAGATACATTCTGTAAAACTTATTTCTGATCTCTGCATTCATCTAACAGGGTTGAACCTCTGTTTTGATTGAGCAGTTTTGAAACACTCTTTTTATAGAATGTGCAAGTGGGCATTTGGAGAGCTTTGAGGCCTATGGGGAAATAGAAAGTATCCACCTATAAAAACTACAGAGAAGCATTCTGTGAAACTTCTTTCTGATCTGTGCATTCTTCTAACAGGGTTGAAATTTTCTTTTGGTTGAGCAGTTGTGAAACAGTCTTTTTGTAGAATCTGAAAGTGAACATTTGGAGAACATTGAGGCATATGGTGAAAAACGAAATATCTTCAAATAAAAACTACACAGGATCATTCTGTGAGACTTCTTTCTGATCTGTGCATTCATGTCACAGAGATGAACCTTACTTTTGATTGAACAGTTTTGAAACACTCTTTTTGTAGAATCTGAAAGTGGACATTTTGAGTTCTTTGAGGCCTACGGGGAAAAAGGAAGTTTCTAACCTATAAAAACAACAGAGAAGCATTCTGTTCAAATACTTTCTAATCTGTGCATTTATCTCAAAGGATTGAACTTTTCTTTTGATTGAGCAATTTTGAAGCACTCTTTTTGTAGAATCTGCAAGTGGACATTTGGAGCGTTTTGGGGCCAATGGTGACAAAAGAATTATATTCCCACAAAAACTACGCAGAAGCATTCTGTGAAACTCCTTTCTGATGTGTGCTTTCATCTCTTAGAGTTGTACTTTTCTTTTGATTGGAAGTTTTGCAGCACTCTTTTTGTAGAATCTGCAAGTCGATATTTGGAGATCATTGAGGCCTATGGTGGAAAAAGAAATATTTCCACATAAATACTACAGAGAAGAATACTGTGAAACTTTTTATGTTCTTTGCATTCATCTAATGGAAACGAACCTTTCTTTAGATTGAACAGTTTTGAAAGGCCCTTTTTGTGGAATCTGCAAGTGGACATTTGGAGAGCTTTGAGGCCTACGGTAAAAAACAAAATATCTTCAAACAAAAACTACACAGAAGCATTCTGTGAAACTTCTTTCTCATCTGTGCATTCGTCTCACAGAGTTGAACATTCCCCTTGATTGAGCAGTTTTGAAACAATGTTTTCCTAAAATATACAAGTGGATATTTGGAGAGCATGGAGGCCTATGGTAAAAAATGAAATATCTTCCATTAAAACTATACAGAAGTACTCTGTGAAACTTCTCTCTGTTCTGTGCATTCATCTCACAGAGTAGAATGTTTCTTTTGATTGAGCAGTTTTTAAACATTCTTTTTGAACAATCTGAAAGTGGACATTTGGAGAACTTTGAGGCCTATGGTGAAAAACTAAATATCTTCAAATAAAACCTACACAGAATAATTCTGTGAAGCTTCTTTCTATTCTGTGCATTCATCACACAGTGTTGAACCTTTCTTTTGATTGAGCAGTTTTGAAACACTCTTTTCGTAGAGTCTGCAAGTTGACATTAGGATCGCTTTGAGGCCTAACGTGGAAAATAAATATCTTCAAATAAAAACTAGACAGAAGCATTCTGTGAAACTTCTTTATGATCTGTGCATTTATCTCAGAGAGTGGAACCTTTCTTTTGATTGTGCAGTTTTGAAACAGGTTTTTTCTAGACTCTGCAATTGCACATTTGGAGAGCGTTGAGGCCGATGGTGAAAAAAAGAAATATCTTCCCATAAAAACTACACAGAAGCATTCTGTGAAACTTCTTTCTGTTCTGTGCATTCATCTCACAGAGATGAAACTTACTTTTGATTGAGCAGTTTTGAAACACTCGTTTTGTAGATTCTGCAGGTGGACATTTGGAGTGCTTTGAGGCCTATGGGGAAGAAGGAACTATCCACCCATAAAAACTACAAAGAAGCATTCTGTGAAACTTCTTTCTGATTGTTGCATTCATCTCACAGTGTTGAACCTTTCCTTTGATTAAGCAAATTCGAAACACTCTTTTTGTAGAAGCTGCACATGCTCATTTGGAGTGCTTTCAGGCCTATGGTAAAAAACGAAATATCCTCAAATAAAAACAAAACAGAACCATTCTGTGAAACTTCTTTCCGATCTGTGCATTCATCTAACAGTGATGAAACTTTCTTTTGTTTGAGCAGATTTGAAACAAACTTTTTGTAGAATCTGCAAGTGGACATTTGGAGCGCTATGAGGCCTATGGTGAAAAACGAAATATCTTCCCATAAAAACTACACAGAAGCATTCTGTGAAACTTCTTTCTGTTTTGTGCATTCATCACACAGAGTAGAACCTTTATTTTAATTGAGCAGTTTTGGAACCCTCTTTTTGTGGATTCTGCAAGTTGTCATTTGGAGTGATTTGAGGCCTATCGTGTAAAAAGAAACAACTTCAAATAAAAATTACACCGAAAAATTCTGTGAAACTTCTTTATGATCTCTGCATTCATGTCAGAGAGTGGAACATTTCTTTTGATTGTGCAGTTTTGAAACAGGCTTTCTGTAGAATCTGCAATTGGACATTTCTAGAGCATTGAGGCCTATGGTGAAAAAAGAAATATCTTCCCATAAAAACTACACAGAAGCATTCTGTGAAACTTCTTTCTCTTCTGTGCATTCATCTCACAGAAATGAATCTATCATTTGATTGAGCAGTTTTGAAACACGCTTCTTGTAGGATCTGCAAGTGGACATTTGGAGCACTTTGAGGCCTGTGATGAAAAACAAAATATCTGCAAACAAAATCTACACAGAAACATTCTGTGAAACTCCTTTCTGATCTGTGCATTCATGTAACAGATTTAAACCTTTCTTTTTATTGAGCAGTTTTGAAACACACTTTTTGTGGAATCTGCAAGTGGACATTGGGAGAACATTGAGGTCTATGGTGAAAAACGAAATATCTTCCCATCAAAACTACACTGAACTATTCTGTGAAACTTCTTTCTGATCTCTGAATTCATCTCACAGAGATGAACGTTTCTTTTGATTGAGCAGTGTTGAATCCCTCTTTTAGTAGAATCTGCAAGTGGACATGTGGAGCGCTTTAAGGTCTATGGCGCAAAATGAAATATCTTCAAATAAAAACTACACAGAAGCATTCTGTGAAACTTCATTCTGATGTGTGCATTCATCAAACAGAGTTGAACCTTTCTTTTGATTCAGCAGTTTTGAAACACTCTTTTTGTAGAATCTGCAAGTGGACATTTGGAGTTCTTTGAGGCATGTGGGGAAAAAGGAAGTATCCACCCATAAAAACTACAGAGAAGCATTCTGTGAAACTTCTTTCTGATCTGTGCATTCATCTCAGAGAGTTGAACCTTTCTTTTTATTGTGCAGTTTTGAAACACTCTTTTTGTAGAATCTGCCAGTGGACATTTGGAGTGCTTTCAGGCATTTGGTGTAAAACGACATACCTTCAAACAAAAACTACACAGAAGCATTCTGTGAAACTCCTTTCTGAACTGTGCATTCATTTAACAGCTTTGAAACTTTCTTTTCATTAAGCAGTTTCAAAACACTCTTTTTGTAGGTTCTGCAAGTGGACATTGGGAGAACATTGAGGCCTATGGTGAAAAGTGAATTATCTTCCCATCAAAACTACACAGAAGCATTCTGTGAAACTTCTTTCTGTTTTGTCCATTCATCTCACAGAGTAGAACCTTTCTTTTGATTGACCAGTTTTGAAACACTCTTTTTATAGAATGTCCAAGTGGGCATTGGGGAGCTTTGAGGCCTATGGTGAAAAACAAAATATTTTCAAATAGAAACTACACAAAATCATTCTGTGAAACTTCTTTCAATTCTGTGCATTCATCTCACAGAGTTGAGCCTTTCTTTTGATTGAGTTGTTTTGAAACACTCTTTTTGTAGAGTCTGCAAGTGGACATTTGGAATGCTTGAGGCCTATCGTGGAAAAAGAAATGTCTTCAAATAAAAACTACACAGAAGCATTCTGTGAAACTTCTTCATGATCTGTGCATTTTTCTCAGTGAATGGAACCTTTCTTTTGATTGTGCAGTGTTGAAACACGCTTTTTGTAGAATCTGCAATTGGACATTTGGAGAGAATTGAGGCCTATGGTGAAAAAGCAATATCCTCCCATCAAAACTACACAGAAGCATTCTGTGAAACTTCTTTCTGAGCTGTGCATTAACCTCACAGAGTTGAACTTTTCTTTTGTTTGAGCGATTTCGAAACACTGTTTTTGTAGGATCTGCAAGTGGACATTTGGAGCACTTCCAGGCCTATGTTGAAAAACGAAATATCTTCCCATTAAAACTACAAAGACGCATTCTGTGAAAACTCTTTATGTTCTGTGCATTCATGTCACAGAGTTGAAACTATCATTTGATTGAGCAGTTTTGAAAAACTCTTTTTGTAGAATCTGCAAGTGGACATTTGGAGGGCCTCGAAGACTCTGGTGAGAAACGAAATATCTTCAAATAAAAACAGTATAGAAGCATTCTATGAAACTTGTTTCTGATCTGTGCATTCATCTAACAGAGTAGAACCTGTCTTTTGATTGTGCAGTTTTGAAACTCTCTTTTTGTAGTATCTGCAAGTGGACATTTGGAACGTCTTGGGACCTATGGTGAAAAACGAAATATCTTCCAAAAATAACTGCACAGAAACATTCTGTGAAACTGCTTTCTGCTCTGTGCATATATCTCAGAGTGTTGAACCTTTCTTTTGATTGATCAGTTTTGAAACACTCTTTTTGTAGAATCTGCAAGTGGACATTTGGAAAGCTTGGTGGCCTAGGGTGCAAAACGAAATGTCATCCCATAAAAACTACACAGAGGATTTTGGAGCCAAGATGGCCGAATAGGAACAGCTCCGGTCTCCAGCTCCCAGCCCCAGCGACACAGAAGACTGGTGATTTCTGCATTTCTGCTTGAGGTACCGCTTTCATCTCACTAGGGAGTGCCAAACAGTGGGTGCAGGACAGTCGGTGAAGCGCACTGTGCGCAAGCCGAAGCAGGGCAAGGCACTGCCTCACTCGGGAAGCGCAAGGGGTCAGGGAGTTCCCTTTCCTAGTCAAAGAAAGGGGTAACAGACGGCACCTGGAAATTCGGGTCAGTCCCACCCTCATACTGCGCTTTCCCAACGGGCCTGGAAAACGGCACACTAGGAGATTGTATCCCGCACCTGGCTCGGAGGGTCCTATGCCCACGGAGTCTCGTTGATTGCTAGCACAGCAGTCTGAGATCAAGCTGCAAGGCGGCAGCGAGGCTGGGGGAGGGGCGCCCGCCATTACCCAGGCTTGCTTAGGTAAAAACAAAGCAGCCAGGAAGCTCGAACTGGGTGGAGCCCAACACAGCTTAAGGAGGCCTGTCTGCCTCTGTAGGCTCCACCTCTGGGGGCAGGGCACAGACAAACAAAAAGTCAGCAGGAATCTCCAGAGACTTAAACGTCCCTGTCTGACTGACAGCTTTGAAGAGAGTAGGGGTTCCCCCAGCACACAGCTGGATATCTGAGAACGGACAGACTGCCTCCTAAAGTGGGTCCCTCACCCCTGAGCAGCCTAACTGGGAGGCACCCCCCCAGAAGGGAAAGACTGACACCTCACTGGGCCAGGTACTCCTCTGAGACAAAACTTCCAGAGGAACTATCAGACAGCTGAATTGGTGGTCTCATGAAAATCCGCTGTTCTGCAGCCACCGCTGCTGACACCCAGCCAAACAGGGTCTGAAGTGGACCTCTAGTAAACTCCAACAGACCTGCAGCTGAGGGTCCTGTCTGGTAGATGGAAAACTAACAAACAGAAAGGACATCCACACCAAAAACCCATCTGTACATCACCATCATCAAAGCCCAAAAGTAGATAAAACCGCAAAGATGGGGAAAAAACAGAGCAGAAAAACTGGAAACTCTAAAAAGCAGAGCACCTCTCCTCCTCCAAAGGAATGCAGTTCCTCACCAGCAATGGAACAAAGCTGGATGGAGGATGACTTTGACGAGTTGAGAGAAGAAGGCTTCAGACGATCAAACTACTCTGAGCTACGGGAGGAAATTCAAAACAATAGCAAAGAAGTTAAAAACTTTGAAAAAAAATTAGAAGAATGGATAACTAGAATAACCAATGGAGAGAAGGGCTTAAAGGAGATGGAGGAGCTGAAAGCCAACTTTTGAGAACTACGTGAAGATTGCAGAAGCCTCAGTAGCAGATGCGATCAACTGGAAGAAAGGGTATCGCAGATGGAAGATGAATGAAATGAAATGAGAAGGGAAGTCTAGAGAAAAAAGAATAAAAAGAAATGAACAAAGCCTCCAAGAAATTTGGGACGTGAAACGACCAAACCTACGTCTGATTGGTGTACCTGAAAATGACAGGGAGAATGGAACCAAGTTGGAAAACACTCTGCAAGATATTATCCAGGAGAACTTCCCCAATCTAGCAAGGCAGGC
>NW_026652573.1:0-35796 GCF_009828535.3 Hylobates moloch
TTGAGGCCTATGTTGAAAAACGAAATATCTTCAAATAAAAACTACACGGAAGCATTCTGTGAAACTTTTTTATGATCCGTGCATTCATCTCTGAGAGTGGAACCATTCTTTTGATTGTGCAGTTTGGAAAAAAGCCTTTTGTGGAATCTGCAATTGTACATTTGGAGAGCATTGAGGCCTACTGTGATAAAAGAAATATCTTCCCATAAAAACTACACAGAAGCATTCTGTGAAACTTCTCTCTGTTCTGTGCATTCATCTCACAGAGATGAAACTATCTTTTGATTGGACAGTTTTGAAACACTCTTTTTGTACAATCTGCAAGTGGACATTTCTAGTGCTTCGAGGCCTATGGTGAAAAAAGGAATATCGTCCTATAAAAACTACACAGAAATATTCTGTGAAACTTCTCTCTGTTCTGTGCATTCACCTCACAGTGACAAAACCTATCTTTTGATAGAGCAGTTTTGAAACACTATTTTTGTAGAATCTGCAAATGGACATTTGGAGCGCTGTGCGGCCTATGGTGAGAAACAAAATATCTTCAAATAAAAACTACACAGAAGCATTCTGTGAAACTTCTTTCTGATCTGTGCATTCTTTTCACAGACTTGAACCTTTCTTTTGATTGAGCAATTTCAAAACACTCTTTTTGTGGAATCTGCAAGTGGACATTTGGAGCGCTTTCAGGCCTATGGTGACAAACGAAATATCTTCAAACAAAAATGACACAGAAGCATTCTGTGAAACGTCTTTCTGATCTGTGCATTTGTCTAAAAAGTTGAACCTTTCTATTGATTGAGCAGTTTTGAAACAATCTTTTTGTAGAATCTGAAAGTGGACATTTGGAGAACATTGAGGCCTACGGTGAAAAACGAAATATCTTCCCATAAAAAGTACACAGAGGAATTATGTGAAACTACTTTCTGTTCCGTGCATTCACCTCACAGAGTTCAACCTTTCTTTTGATTGAGCGGTTTTGAAACACTATTTTTGTATAATGTGCAAGTTTACATATTGAGCGCTTTGAGGCCTATTGTGGAAAAAGGAATATCTTCAAGTAAAAACTACACTGAAGTATTCTGTGAAACTTCTTTATGATCTGTGCATTCATCTCAGAGAGTGGAACCTTTCTTTTGATAGTGCAGTTTTGAAACAGGCTTTTTGTAGTATCTGCAAGTGGACATTTGGGTGCTTTGAGGCCTATGGTGAGAAACGAAATATCTTCAAATAAAAACTACACAGAAGCATTCTGTGAAACTTCTTACTGATCTGTGCATTCATCTAAAAGAGTTGAACCTTTCTTGTGATTTAGCAGTTTTGAAACCCTCTTTTTGTAGAATCTGCAAGTGGACATTTGGAGAACAATGAGGCCTACGGTGAAAAATGAAATATCTTCCCATCATAACTACACAGAAGCATTCTGTGAAACCACTTTCTGATATGTGCATTTATCTCACACAGATTAATCTTTCTTTTGATGGAGCAGTTTTGAAAAACTCTTTTTGTAGAATCTGCAAGTGGACATATAGAGCGCTTTTAGGCCTATGGTGAAAAACGAAATATCTTCAAGAAAAAACTACCGAGAATAATTCTGTGAAACATCTTTCTATTCTGTACATTCATCTCACAGAGTTGACCCTTCCTTTTGACTGAGCAGTTTGGAAACACTCTTTTTATATAATCTGCAAGTGTACATTTGGAGCGCTTTGGGGCCTATTGTGGAAAATGAATATCTTCAATAAAAACTACACAGAAGTATTGTGTGAAAATAATTTATGATCTGTGCATTCATCTCAGAGAGTGGAAACTTTCTTTTGATTGTTCAGTTTTGAAACAGGCTTTTTGTAAAATCTGCAAGTGTGTATTTGGAGTGCTTTGAGGCTTATGTTGAGAAAGGAAATATCTTCAAATAAAAACTACACAGAAGCATTCTGTGAAACTTCTTTCTGATCTGTGCATTAATCTAACAGTGTTGAACCTTTCTGTTGATTGAGATGTTTTGAAACACACTTTTTGTAGAATCTGCAATTTGACATTTGGAGAACATTGAGGCCTGTGGTAGAAAGAAATATCTTCCCAAAAAAACTACAAAGAAGCATTCTGTGAAACTTCTTCCTGTTCTGTGCATTCATCTCACAGAGTAGAACCTTTCTTTTGATTGAGCAGTTTTGAAACACTCTTTTTCTACAATCTGCAAGTGGACATTTGGAGCGCTTTGTAGCCTATCATGGAAAAAGGAATATTTTCAAATAAAAACTGCACAGAATCATTCCGTGAATCTTCTTTCTTTTCTGTGCATTCATCTTACAGAGTTGAACCTTTCTTTTGATTGAGCAGTTTTGAAACACTCTTTTTGTAGATTCTGCAAGTGGACATTTGGAGAACATTGAGGCCTACGGTGAAAAACGAAATATCTTCCCATAGAAACTACACAGAAGCATTCTGTGAAACTTCTTTCTATTCTGTTCATTCACCTCACAGAGTAGAACCTTTCTTTTGATTAAGCAGTTTTGAAACACTCATTTTGTAAAGTCTGCAGGTGGACATTTGAGGCACTATGTGGCGCATCATGGAAAAAAGAAGTATCCACCAATAAAAACTACAGAAGCATTCTGTGAAACTTCTTTCTGATCTGTGCATCCATCTCACAGAGTTGAACCTTTGTCTTGATTGAGCAATTTCGAATCACTCTTTTTGTAGACTCTGCAACTGGACATTTAGAACCCTTTCAGGCCTATGGTGAAAAACGAAATATCTTCAAATAAAAACTACACAGAAGCATTCTGTGAAACTTCTTTCTGATCTGTGCATTTATCTAACAAAGTTGAACCTTACTTTTGAATGAGCAGTTTTGAAACACGCTTTTTGTAGAATCTGCACATGGAGATTTGGAGAACATTGAGGCCTATTGTGAAAAATGAAATATCTTCAAGTAAAAACTACACAGAATCATTCTGTGAAACTTCTTTCTATTATGTGTATTCATCTAACAGAGTTGAACCTTACTTTTGATTGAGAAGTTTTAAAACACTCTTTTTGTAGAGTCTGCAAGTGGACATTTTTAGTGCTTTGAGGCCTATCGTGGAAAAAGACATATGTTCAAATAAAAACTAAACAGAAGCATTCTCTGAAACTTCTTTATGATCTGTGCATTCATCTCAGAGAGTGGAACCTTTCTTTTCATTGTGCAGTTTTCAAACACGCATTTTGTAGAATCTGCAATTTTACATTTGGACAGCATTGAGGCCTATGGTGAAAAAAGAAATATCTTCCCATAAAACTACACAGAAGCATTCTGTAAAACTTCTCTCTGTTCTGCGTATTCATCTCACAGAGTTGAACCTATCTTTTGATGGAGCAGTTTTGAAACACTCTATTTGTAGAATCTGCAAGTGGATATTTGGAGCACTTTGAGGCCTATGGGGCGAAACGAAATACCTTAAAATAAAAACTACACAGAACCATTCTGTGAAACTTCATTCTGTGCATTCATCTCACAGAGATGAAACTTACTTTTGATTGGAGAGTTTTGAAACACTCTTTTTGCAGAATCTGCCTGTGCACATTTGGAGTGTTTTGAGGCCTATGGGGAAAAAGGAAGTATCCACCCATAAAAAAACTACAAAGCAGCATTCTGTGAAACTTCTTTCTGATCTGTGCATTCATCTCACAGATTTGAACCTTTCTTTTGAATTAGCAATTTTGAAACACTCTTTTTGTAAAATCTGCAAGTGGACATTTGGTGCGCTTTTGGCCTATGATGAAAAACGAACTATCTTCAAATAAAAACTAAACAAAAGCATTCTGTGAAACTACTTTCTGATCTGTGCATTCATATAACAGAGTTGAACCTTTCTTTTGATTGAGCAGTTTTGAAACACACTTTTTGTAGGATCTGCAAGTGGACATTTGGAGAACAATGAGGCCTACAGTAAAAAACGAAATGCCTTCCCATAACAACTACACAGAATCATAATGTGAAACTTCTTTCTGTTCTGTGTATTCATCTCACAGAGTAAAAGCTTTGTTTTGATTGAGCAGTTTTGAAACACTGTTTTTGTAGAATCTGCAAGTGGATATTTGGAGATCTTTGAGGCCTATGTTGAAAAAAGGAATATCTTCAAATAAAAACTATGCGGAAGCATTCTGTGAAACTTCTTTATGATCTGTGCATTCATCTCAGAGAGTGGAACCATACTTTTGATTGTGCAGTTTTGAAATACGCTTTTTGTGGAATCTGCAGTTGTACCTTTGGAGAGCATTGAGGCCTACTGTGAAAAAAGAAATATCTTCCCATAAAAACTACACAGAAGCATTCTGTGAAACTTCTCTCTGTTCTGTGCATTCATCTCACAGAGATGAACCTATCTTTTGATTGAACAGTTTTGAAACACCGCTTTTGTAGAATCTGCAAGTGGACATTTCAAGTGCTTCGAGGCCTAAGGTGAAAAAAGGAATATCATCCTATAAAAACTACACAGAAGCATTCTGTGAAACTTCTCTCTGTTCTGTGCATTCATCTCACAGAGGTGAACCTATCTTTTGATAGAGCAGTTTTGAAACACTCTTTTTGTAGAACCTGCAAGTGGACATTTGGAGCACTTTGACGCCTATGGTGTGAAACAAAATATCTTCAAATAAATACTACACAGAAGCATTCTGAGAAACTTCATTCTTATCTTTGCATTCACTAACATAGTTGAACCTTTCTTTTGATTGAGCAGTTTTGAAACACTCTATATGTATAATCTCAAGTGGACATTTGGAGTGCTTTGAGGCCTATGGGGAAGAAGGAAGTATCCACCCATGAAAACTACAGAGAAGCGTTCTGTGAAACTTCTTTCTGATTTGTGCATCCTTCTCACAGTGTTGAACATTTCTTTTGTTTGAGCAGATTTAAAATACTCTTTTTGTAGAATCCACAAGTGCACATTTGAAGAGTTTTGAGACCCTTGGTGAAAAACGAAATATCTTCAAGTAAAAACTACACAGAATCATTCTGTGAAACTTCTTTCTATCCTGTGCATTCATCTCACAGAGTTGATACTTTCTCTTGATTGAGCAGTTTTGAAACACATATTTGTAGAATCTGCAATTGGACATATGGAGAACATTGAGGCTTTTGGTGAAAAGCGAAATATCTTCCCAAAAAAACTACACAGAAGCATTCTGTGAAACTTTTTTCTGTTGTGTGCATTCATCTCACAGAGTAGAACCTTTCTTTTGATTGAATAGTTTTGAAACACTCTTTTTGTAGAATCTACAAGTGGACATTTAGAGAGCTTTCAGGACTGTGGTGAAAAACGAAATATCTTCAAATAAAAACTACACAGAATCATTCTGTGAAACTCCTTTCTTTTCTGTGCATTCATCTCACAGAGTTGAACCTTTCTTTTGACTGAGCAGTTTTGAAACACTCTTTTTGTAGAGTCTGCAAGTGGACATTTGCAGCGCTTTGAGGCCTATCATGGAAAAATAAATATCTTCAAATATAAACTACACATAAGCATTCTGTGAAAATTCTTTATGTTCCATGCATTCATCGCAGAGAGTGGAACATTTCTTTTGATTGTGCAGCTTTGTAACACGATTTTTGTAGAATCTGCAATTCGATATTTGGAGAGCATTGGGGCCCATGGTGAAAAAAGAATTATCTTCCCATAAAACTATCCAGAAGTATTCTGTGAAACTGCTCTCTGTTCTGTGCATTCATCTCACAGAGATGAACGTATCTGTTGATTGAGAAGTTTTGAAAAACTCTTTTGGTAGTATCTGCAACTGGACATTTGGAGTACTTTGCTGCCTATGGTGAGAAACGAAATATCTTCCAATGAAAAATACACAGAGGCATTCGGTGAAACTTCATTCTGATCTGTGCATTCACCTTACAGAGTTGAAACTTCTTGATTAAGCAGTTTTGAGACACTCTTTTTGTAGGATCTCAAGTGGACATTTGGAGAGCTATGAGGCCTATGGTGAAAAATGAAATATCTTCAAGTAAAAACTACCCAGAATAATTCTGTGTAACTTCTTTCTATTCTGTGCTCTCATCTCACAGAGTTGAACTTTCTTTTGATTGAGCAGTTTTGGAACACTCTTTTTGTAGAATCTGCAAGTGGACATTCAGAGTGCTTCAATGCCTATGGTGAAAAAAGAGATAACTTCCTATAAAAAGTACACTGAAGCATTCTGGGAAACTTCTGTCTGTTCTGTGCATTCTTCTCAAAGAGATGAACCTATCTTTTGATTGAGCTCTTCTGAAACACTCTTTTTGTGGAATCTGCAAGTGGACATTTGGAGCGCTTTGAGGCCTATGGTGAGAAATGAAATATCTTCAAATAAAAATTACACAGAAGCATTCTGTGAAACTTCTTTCTGATGTGTGCATTCCTCTAAAAGGTTTGAACCTTTCTTTTGATTATTTTTGAAACATTGTTTTTGTGGAGTCTGCAAGTGGACATTTGGACAGATTTGAGGCCTATGGTGAAAAACGAAATATCATCCCATAAAAACTGCACAAAAGCATTCTGTGAAACTTCTTTCTGTTCTGTGCATTCAACTCACATAGTAGAACCTTTCTTTACATTGAGTAGTTTTTAGACAATCTTTTTGAAAAATCTGCAAGTAGACATTTGGAGAGTTTGAGGCCTATGGTGAAAAACGAAATATCTTCAAATAAAAACTACACAGAATCATTCTGTGAAACTTCCTTCTATTCTGTGCATTCATCTCACAGAGTTGAAACTTTCTTTTGATAGAGCAGTTTTGAAACTCTCTTTTTGTAGAATCTGCAAGTGGATATTTGAAGAAGTTTGAGGCCTATGGTGAAAAACGCAATATCTTCCCATCAAAACTACACAGAAGCATTCTGTGAAACTTCTTTCTGATCAGCGTGTTCATCTGACTGAAACGAAAGTTTCTTTTGATTGAGCAGTTTAGTAACACTCTTCTTGTAAAATCTGCAATTGGACATGAGAAGCGTTTTGAGGCCTATGGTGAAAAACGAAAAATCTTCAAATAGAAACTACACAGAAGCATTCAGTGAAACTTCTTTCTGATCTGTGCATTCATCTAACAGAGTTGAACCTTTCTTTTCATTGAGCTGTTTTGAAACACTCTTTTTGCAGAATCTGCAAGTGGACATTTGGAGTGCATTGAGGCCTATGGTGAAAAACAACATATCTTCCCATGAAAACTACACGGAAGCATTCCTTGAAACTACTTTCTGTTCTGTGCATTCATCTCACAGAGTTGAACCTTTCGTTTGATTGAGCAGTTTCGAAAGACTCTTTTTGTAGAATCTGAAATTGGACATTTGGAACATCTTAGGGCCTATGGTGAAAAAATAAATATCTTCCCAAAAAAATTTCACAGAAGAATTCTGTGAAACTCCTTTCAGATTTGTACAGTCCTCTCAAAGAGTTGCAACTTTCTTTTGATTGAGCTGTTTTGAAACACTCTTTTTGTAGAATCTGCAAGTGGACATATGGAGAGCATTGAGGCCTATGGTGAAAAAAGAAATATCTTCCCATAAAAATTACACAGAGGCATTCTGTGAAAAGTCTCTCTGTTCTGTGCATTCATCTCACAGAGATGAACCTTACTTTTGATTGAGCAGATTTGAAACACTCTTTTTGTGGAATCTGTAAGTGTACATTTGGAGATCTTTGAGGCCTATGGGGTAAAAGGAAGCATCCACCCATAAAAACCACAGAGAAGCAGTCTGTGAAACTTTGGTCTGATCTGCACATTCATCTCACAGATTTGAACCTTTCTTTTGATTGAGCAATTTTGAAACACTCTTTTTGTAGAATCTGTAAGTGGACATTTGGAGAGTATTGAGGCTATGGTGAAAAACGACATATCTTCCCATGAAAACTACTAGGAAGCATTCTGTGACACTTCTTCCAGTTCTGTGCGTTCATCTCACAGAGTTGAAACTTTCGTTTGATTGAGCAGTTTTGAAAGACTCTTTTTGTAGAATCTGCAGTTGGACATTTGGAACATCTTAGAGCCTATGGTGAAAAACGAAATATCTTCCCAAAAATACTTCACAGAAGTGTTCTGTGAAACTCCTTTCTGATTTGTGCAATCATCTCAAAGAGTTGAACATTTCTTTTGGGCCTATGGTGAAAAACGAAATATCTTCCCAAAAAAACTTCACCAAGAATTCTGTGAAACTTCTTTCTGATTTGTGCAATCATTTCAAAGATTTGAACTTTTCTTTTGATTGAGCTGTTTTTAAACACTCTTTTTGTAGAATTTGCAAGTGGACATATGGAGAGCATTGAAGACTATGGTGAAAAAAGAAATATCTTCCCATAAAAAATACACAGAAGCATTCTGTGAAACGTCTCTCTGTTCTGTGCATTCATCTCACAGAGATGAACCTTACTTTTGATTGAGCAGATTTGAAACACTCTTTTAGTAGAATCTGCGAGTGGACATTTGGAGTTCTTTGAGGCCTATGGGGTAAAAGGAAGTATCCACCCATAGAAACTACAGAGAATCATTCTGTGAAACTTCTTTTTGATCTGTACATTCATCTCACAGATTTGAACCTTTCTTTTGATTGAGCAATTTCGAAACACTGTTTTTGTAGAATCTGCAAGTGGACATTTGGAGCGCTTTCAGGCCTACGGTGAAAAAGGAAATATCTTCAAATAAAAACTACATAGAAGCATTCTATGAAACTTGTTTCTGATCTGTGCATTCATCTAACAGAGTTGAACCTTTCTTTTGATTGAGCAGTTTTGAAACACTCTTTTTCTAGAATTTGCAAGTGGACATTTGGAGAACATTGAGGCCTTTGGTGAAAAACGAAATATCTTCCCTTAAAAACTACAGAGAAGCATTCTCTGAAACTTCTTTCTGTTCTGTGCATTCACCTGACTGAGGAGACCCTTTCTTTTGATTGAGCGGTTTTGAAACAGGCTTTTTGTAGAATCCACAAGTGGACATTTGGAGCGCTTTGAGGCCTATGGAGAAATGAAATATCTTCAAATAAAAACTACACAGAAGCATTCTGTGAAACTTCTTTCTGATATGTGCATTCATCTAAATGGGTTGAATCTTTCCTTTGATTGAGTATTTTTGAAACATTGTTTTTGTGGAATCTGCAAGTGGACATTTGGACAGATTTGAGGCCTATGGTGAAAAACGAAATATCTTCCCATAAAAACTGCACAGAAGCATTCTGTGAAACTTCTTTCTGTTCTGTGCATTCATCTCACATAGTAGAACCTTTCTTTCCATTGAGCAGTTTTGAGACAATCTTTCTGAAAAATCTGCAAGTAGACATTTGGAGAGTTTGAGGCCTGTGGTGAAAAATGAAATATCTTCAAATAAAAACTACACAGAATCATTCTGTGAAACTCCCTTCTATTCTGTGCTTTCATCTCACAGATTTGAAACTTTCTTTTGATAGAGCAGTTTTGAAACTCTCTTTTTGTAGAATCTGAAAGTGGATATTTGGAGAAGTTTGAGGCCTATGGTAAAAAACGCAATATATTCCCATCAATACTACACAGAAGCATTCTCTGAAACTTCCTTCTGATCAGTGCGTTCATCTGACAGAAACAAACATTTCTTTTGATTGAGCAGTTTTGAAACTTTTTTTTGTAAAATCTGCAAGTGGACATGTGAAGCGCTTTGAGGCCTACAGTGAAAAATGAAAAAATTCAAATAGAAACTACACAGAAGGATTCAGTGAAACTTCTTTCTGATCTGTGCATTCTTCTAAAGAGCTGAACATTTCTTTTGATTGAGCAGTTTTGAAACACTCTTTTTGTAGAAACTGCAAGTCGACATTTGGAGATCATTGAGGAGTATGTTGAAAAACGACATATCTTCCCATGAAAACTACAGAGAAGCATTCTGTGCAACTTCTTTCCCTTCTGTGGATTCATTTCATAGAGTTGAACCTTTCATTTGATTGAGCAGTTTTGAAAAACTCTTTTTGTAGAATCTGCAACTGGACATTTGGAACATCTTAGGGCATAGGGTTAAAAACAAAATATCTTCCCAAAAAAAAATCACAGAAGAATTCTGTGAAACTCCTTTCTGATTTGTGCAATCATCTCAAAGAGTTGAACTTTTCTTTTGATTTAGGTGTTTATAATCACTCTTTTTGTAGAATCTGCAAGTTGACATATGGAGAGCATTGAGGCCTGTGGTGAAAAAAGAAATATCTTCCCATAAAAATTACACAGAAGCATTCTGTGAAACGTCTCTCTGTTCTGTGCACTCACCTCACAGAGATGAGCCTTACTTTTGATTTAGCAGATTTGAAACACTCTTTTTGTAGAATCTGCAAGTGGACATTTGGAGTTCTTTGAGGCCTATGGGGTAAAAGAAAGTATCCACCCATAAAAACTCCAGAGAAGCATTCTGTGAAACTTCTTTCTGATCTGTACATTCGTCTCACAGATTTGAACCTTTTTTTGATTGAGCAATTTCGAAACACTGTTTTTGTAGAATCTGCAAGTGGACATTTGGAGCACTTTCAGGCCTATGGTTAAAAAGGAAATACCTTCAAATAAAAACTACACAGAAGCATTCTATGAAACTTCTTTCTCATCTGTGCATTCATCTAACAGATTTGAAACTTTCTTTTGATTGAGCTGTTTTTAAACACTCTTTTTGTAGAATCTGCAAGTGGATATATGGAGAGCATTGGGGCCTATGGTGAAAAAAGAAGTATCTTACCATAAAATTTACACAGAAGCATTCTGTGAAACGTCTCTCTGTTCTGTGCATTCATCTCACAGAGATGAACCTGTCATTTGATTGAGCAGTTTTGAAAAACTCTTTTTTTTTTCTTTTTTTTTTTTTTTATTTATTATACTTTAGGTTCTAGGGTACATGTGCACAATGTGCAGGTTTGTTACATATGTATCCATGTGCCATGTTGATTTCCTGCACCCATTAGCTCGTCATTTAGCATTAGGTATATCTCCTAATGCTGTCCCCGCCCCCCCACCCCCCACCCCACAACAGTACCCGGAATGTGATGTTCCCCTTCCTGTGTCCATGAGTTCTCATTGTTCAATTCCCACCTATGAGTGAGAACATGCGGTGTTTGGTTTTTTGTCCTTGCGATAGTTTACTGAGAATGATGTTTTCCAGTTTCATCCATGTCCCTACAAAACACACGAACTCATCATTTTTTATGGCTGCACGGTATTCCATGGTGTATATGTGCCACATTTTCTTAATTCAGTCTATTTTTGTTGGACATTTGGGTTGGTTCCAACTCTTTGCTATTGTGAATAGTGCCACAATAAACATACGTGTGCATGTGTCTTTATAGCAGCATGATTTATAGACCTTTGGGTATATACCCAGTAATGGGATGGCTGGGTCAAATGGTATTTCTAGTTCGAGATCCCTGAGGAATCGCCACACTGACTTCCACAATGGTTGAACTAGTTTACAGTCCCACCAACAGTGTAAAAGTGTTGCTATTTCTCCACATCCTCTCCAGCACCTGTTGTTTCCTGACTTTTTAATGATGGCCATTCTAACTGGTGTGAGATGGTATCTCATTGTGGTTTTGATTTGCATTTCTCTGATGGCCAGTGATGATGAGCATTTTTTCATGTGTTTTTTGGCTGCATAAATGTCTTCTTTTGAGAAGTGTCTGTTCATGTCCTTTGCCCACTTTTTGATGGGGTCGTTTGTTTTTTTCTTGTAAATTTGTTTGAGTTCATTGTAGATTCTGGATATTAGCCCTTTGTCAGATGAGTAGGTTGCAAAAATTTTCTCCCATTCTGTAGGTTGCCTGTTCACTCTGATGGTAGTTTCTTTTGCTGTGCAGAAGCTCTTTAGTTTAATGAGATCCCATTTGTCAATTTTGGCTTTTGTTGCCATTGCTTTTGGTGTTTTAGACATGAAGTCCTTGCCCACGCCTATGGCCTGAATGGTATTGCCTAGGTTTTCTTGTAGGATTTTAATGGTTTTAGGTCTAACATATAAGTCTTTAATCCATCTTGAATTAATTTTTGTATAAGGTGTAAGGAAGGGATCCAGTTGCAGCTTTCTACATATGGCTAGCCAGTTTTCCCAGCACCATTTATTAAATAGGGAATCCTTTCCCCATTTCTTGTTTTTGTCAGGTTTGTCAAAGATCAGATAGTTGTAGCTATGCGGCATCATTTCTGAGGGCTCTGTTCTGTTCCATTGATCTATGTCTCTGTTGTGGTACCAGTACCATGCTGTTTTGGTTACTGTAGCCTTGTAGTATAGTTTGAAGTCAGGTAGCGTGATGCCTCCAGCTTTGTTCTTTTGGCTTAGGATTGACTTGGCGATGCGGGCTCTTTTTTGGTTCCATATGAACTTTAAAGTAGTTTTTTCCAATTCTGTGAAGAAAGTCATTGGTAGCTTGATGGGGATGGCATTGAATCTATAAATGACCTTGGGCAGTATGGCCATTTTCACGATATTGATTCTTCCAACCCATGAGCATGGAATGTTCTTCCATTTGTTTGTATCCTCTTTTATTTCATTGAGCAGTGGTTTGTAGTTCTCCTTGAAGAGTTCCTTCACATCCCTTCTAAGTTGGATTCCTAGGTATTTTATTCTCTTTGAAGCAATTGTGAATGGGAGTTCACTCATGATTTGGCTCTCTGTTTGTCTGTGATTGGTGTACAAGAATGCTTGTGATTTCTGTACATTGATTTTGTATCCTGAGACTTTGCTGAAGTTGCTAATCAGCTTAAGGAGATTTTGGGCTGAGACAATGGGATTTTCTAGATATACAATCATGTCATCTGCAAACAGGGACAGTTTGACTTCCTCTTTTCCTAATTGAATACCCTTTATTTCCTACAAACACCTCTATGCAAATAAAATAGAAAATATAGAAGAAATGGATAAATTCCTCGACAAATACACCCTCCCAAGACTAAATCAGGAAGAAGTCGAATCTCTGAATAGACCAATAACAGGTTCTGAAGTTGTGGCAATAATCAATAGCTTACCAACCAAAAAGAGTCCAGGACCTGATGGATTCACAGCTGAATTCTACCAGAGGTACAAGAAGGAACTGGTACCATTCCTTCTGAAACTATTCCAATCGATAGAAAAAGAGGGAATCCTCCCTAACACATTTTATGAAGCCAGCATCGTCCTGATACCAAAGCCAGGCAGAGACACAACCAAAAAAGAGAATTTTAGACGAATATCCTTGATGAACATTGATGCAAAAATCCTCAATAAAATACTGGCAAACCGAATCCAGCAGCACATCAAAAAGCTTATCCACCATGATCAAGTGGGCTTCATCCCTGGGATGCAAGGCTGGTTCAACATATGCAAATCAATAAATGTAATCCAGCATATAAACAGAACCAAAGACAAAAACCACATGATTATCTCAATAGATGCAGAAAAGGCCTTTGACAAAATTCAACAACGCTTCGTGCTAAAAACTCTCAATAAATTAGGTATTGATGGGATGTATCTCAAAATAATAAGAGCTATATATGACAAACCCGCAGCCAATATCATACTGAATGGGCAAAAACTGGAAGCATTCCCTCTGAAAACTGGCACAAGACAGGGATGCCCTCTCTCACCGCTCCTATTCAACATAGTGCTGGAAGATCTGGCCAGAGCAATCAGGCAGGAGAATGAAAAACTCTTTTGGTTGAATGTGTAAGTGGACATTTGGAGTTCTTTGATGCCATTGGTGAGAAATGAAATATCTTCAAATAAAAACTATACAGAAGCATTCTGTGAAACTTCTTTCTGATCTGTGCATTCGTCTAACAGAGTTGAACCTATCTTTTGATTGAGCAGTTTTGACACACCCCTTTTCTAGAATCTGCAAGTGGACATTTGGAGAACATTGAGGCCTACGGTGAAAAACGAAATACCTTCCCATAAAAATTACACAGAAGCATTCTATGAAACTTCCTTCTGTTCTGTGCATTCATCTCACAGAGATGAACCTTACTTTTGGTTGAGCAGTTTGAAAAACTCGTTTTGTTGAATCTGCAAGGGGGCATTTGGAGCACTTTGAGGCCAATGGTGAGAAACGAAATAGCTTCAAATAAAAACTATAGCAAACATGCTGTGAAAATCTTTCTGATCTGTGCATTCGTCTAACAGAGTTGAATCTTTCTTTTGATTGAGCATTTTTGACACACTCTTTTTCTACAATCTGCAATTGGACATATGGAGAACATTGAGTCTTACAGTGATAAGCGAAATATCTTCCCATAAAAATTACACAGAACCATTCTTTGAAACTTCTTCCTATTCTGTTCATTCATCTCACAGAGTAGAAACTTGCTTTTGATTGAGCACTTTTGAAACACTCTTTTTGTAGAATCTGCAATTGGACATTTGGAGCGATTTCAGACCTATGGTGAAAAAAGAAATATCTTCAAATAAAAATTGCACAGAAGCATTCTGTGAAACTTCTTTCTGATATGTGCATTCATCTAACGGAGTTGAACCTTTGTTTTCATTGAGCAGTTTTGAAACACTCTTTTTGTAGAATCTGTAAGTGGACATTTGGAGAAAATTGAGGCATACCGTGAAAAAGGAAATATCTTCCCATAAAACTACACAGAAGCATTCTGTGAAACTTCTTTCTTTTCTGTGCATTCATCTCACAGAGTGTAACCTTTCATTTGATTGAGTAGTTTTGAAACACTCTTTTAGCAGGATCAGCAGGGGGACACTTGGAGCGCTTTGAGTCCTATGGTGAGAAACGAAATATCTTCAAATAAAAACTGCACAGAAGCATTCTGTGAATCTTCTTTCTGTTCTGTGCATTCATGTCACAGAGTAGAACCTTTCTTTTGATTGAGCAGTTTTGAAACAGGCTTTTTGTAGAATCTGCAAGTGGACATCTAGAGCGCTTTGAGGCCTATGATGAGAAACGAAATATCTTCAAATAAAAACTACACAGAAGCATTCTGTGAAACTTCTTTCTGATCTGTGAATTCATCTAAAAGAGTTGAACTTTTCCTTTGATTGAGTATTCTTGAAACATTGTTTTTCTGGAATCTGCAAGTGGACATTTGGAGAGATTTGAGGCCTAAGGTGAAAAACGCAATATCTTCCCATAAAAACTGCACAGAAGCATTCTGTGAAACTTCTTTCTGTTCTGTGAATTCATCTCACATAGTAGAAACTTTCTTTTGATTGAGCAGTTTTGAAGCCATCTTTTTGACGAATCTGCAAGTGGACATTTGGAGAGTTAGAGGTCTATGGTGATAAACGAAATATCTTCAAATAAAAACTACACAGAATCATTCTTTGAAACTTCCTTCTATTCTGTACATTCATCTCACAGAGTTGAACCTTTCTTTTGATTGAGCAGTTTTGAAACTCTCTTTTTGTAGAATCTGCAAGAGGATATTTTGAGAAATTTGAGGCCTATGGTGAAAAACAAAATATCTTCCCATAAAAACTACACAGAAGCATTCTGTGAAACTTCTTTATTATCAGTTCATTCATCTCATAGAGATGAACATTTCCTTTGATTGAGGAGTTTTGAAACACTCTTTTTGTAGAATCTGCAAGTGGACATTTGGAGCGCTTTGAGGCCTATGGTGGGAAATGAAATATCTTCAAATAAAAACTACACAGAAGCATTCAGTGAAACTTCTTTCTGATCTGTGCTTTCATCTAACAGAGTTGAACCTTTCTTTTGATTGAGCA
Source organism: Hylobates moloch (assembly GCF_009828535.3). Lineage (NCBI taxonomy): Eukaryota > Metazoa > Chordata > Mammalia > Primates > Hylobatidae > Hylobates > Hylobates moloch. Next base: position 15,679 of record NW_026652573.1, read on the forward strand.
GTTTTGAAACACTCTTTTTGTAGAATCTGCAAGTTGACATTTGGAGAACATTGAGGCCTGTGGTGAGAAAGAAATATCTTCCCATTAAAACTACACAGAAGCAGTCTGTGAAACTTCTTTGTGATTTGTGCATTCCTCTAACAGAGTAGAACATTTAGCTTGATTGAGCAGTTTTGAAACAGGCTTTTTGTAGAATCTGTAAGTGGATATTTGGAGCGCTTTGATGCCTATGGTGAGAAACGAAATATCTTCAAATAAAAACTACACAGAAGCATTCTGTGAAACTTCTTTCTGATCTGTGCATTCATCTAAAAGAGTTGAACCTTTTATTTTTATTGAGTATTTTTGGAACGTTGTTTTTGTGGAATCTGCAAGTGGACATTTGGAGAGCTCTTAGGCCTAAGGTGAAAAACAAAATATCTTCCCATGAAAACTGCACAGAAGCATTCTGTGAAACTTCTTTCTGTTCTGTGCATTCATCTCACAGAGTAGAACCTTTCCTTTGATTGAGCAGTTTGGAAACAATCTTTTTGAAAAATCTGCAGGTGGACATTTGGAGAGTTTGAGGTCAATGGTGAAAAATGAAATATCTTCAAATAAGAACTACACAGAATCATTCTGTGAAACTTCTTTCTCTTCTGTGCATTCATCTCACAGATTTGAAAATTTCTTTTGATTGAGCAGTTTTGAAACTCTCTTTTTGTAGAATCTGCAAGTGGATATTTGGAGAAGTTTGAGGCCCATAGTGAAAAATGCAATATTTTCCCATCAAAACTACACAGAAGCATTGTGTGAAACTTCCTTCTGATAAGTGCATTCTTCTGACAGAGATGAATGTTTCTGTTGATTGAGCAGTTTTGAATCACTCTTTTTGTGGATTCTGCAACTGGTCATGTCAAGCGCTTTGAGGCCTATCATGGAAAAAGGAATATCTTCACATAAAAACCGCAAAGGTTTATTGTGTGAAACTTCTTTATGATCTGCGTATTCATCTCAGAGAGTGGAACCTTTCTTTTGATTGTGCAGTTTTGAAACACTCTTTTTGTAGAATCTGCAAGTGGACATTTGGTGCGCTTTGACGCCTATGGTGAGAAATGAAATATCTTCTTATAAAAACTGGACAGAAGCATTCAGTTAAACTTCTTTCTGATCTGTGCTTTCGTCTAACAGAGTTGAAACTTTATTTTGATTGAGCAGTTTTGAAACACTCTTTTTGTAGAATCTGCAAGTGGACATTGGAGAACATTGAGGCCTATGGTGAAAAACGAAATATCTTCCCATAAAAACTAAACAGAAGCATTCTGTGAAACTTCTTTGTGTTCTGTGCATTCATCTCACAGGGTTGAACCTTTCTTTTAATTGAGAAGTTTTGAAACACTCTTTTTTTTTTTTTTTGAGACGGAGTCTTGCTCTGTCGCCCAGGCTGGAGTGCAGTGGCGCGATCTCGGCTCACTGCAACCTCCGCCTCCCGGGTTCATGCCATTCTCCTGCCTCAGCCTCTCCGAGTAGCTGGGACTACAGGCACCCGCCACCACGCCCGGCTAATTTTTTGTATTTTTGGTAGAGACGGGGTTTCACCGTGGTCTCGATCTCCTGACCTCGTGATCCGCCTGCCTCGGCCTCCCAAAGTGCTGGGATTACAAGCGTGAGCCACCGCGCCCGGCGAAACACTCTTTTACTGGCATCTGCAAGTGGACATTTGGAGAACATTGGGGCCTACGGTGAAAAACGAAATATCTTCCCATAAAAACTACACAGAAGCATTCTGTCAAAGTACTTTCTGTTCTGTGCATTCATGTCACAGACATGAGCCTTACTTTTGATTCAGCAGTTTTGAAACACTCTTTTTGGAGAATCTGCAAGTGGATAGTTGGAGTGCTTTGAGGCATATGGGGAAAAACAAAATATCTTCCCAGAAAAACATCACAGAAGCATTCTGTTAAACTCCTTTCTGATCTGTGCATTAACCTCAAAGAGTTGAACCTTTCTTTTGATTGAGCAGTTTTGAATCACTCTTTTTGTAGAATCTGCAAGTGGACATTTGGGGTGCTTTGAGGCCTATGGGGAAAAAGGAAGCATCCACCCATAAAGACTACACAGAAACAGTCTGTGAAACTTCTTTCTGATCTGTGCATTCATCTAACAGAGTTGAACTTTCTTTTGATTGAGCAATTTCGAAACACTCTTTTTGTAGGTGCTGCAAGTGGTCATTTGGAGGGATTTGAGGCCTATGGTGAAAAACAAAATATCTTCAAATAAAAACTACACAGAAGCATTCTGTGTAACTTCTTTCTGATCTGTGCATTCATCTAACAGTGTTGAACCTTTCTTTTGATTGAGCAGTTTTGAAACACACTTTTTGTAGAATCTGCAAGTGGACATTTAGAGAACATTGAGGCATACCGTGAAAAACGAAATATCTTCCCACAAAAACTACACAGAAACATTCTGTGAAACTACATTCTTTTCTGTGCATTCATCTCACAGAATATAACCTTTCATTTGATTGAGCCGTTTTGAAACATTGTTTTAGTAGAATCCGCAAGTGGACATTTGGAGAACTTTGAGGCCTATGGTGAAAAACGAAATATCTTCAACTAAAAACTACACACAATCATTCTGTGAAACTTATTTCTATTACGTGCATTCACCACACAGAGTGGAACCTTTCTTTTGATCGAGCCGTTTTGAAACCCTATTTTTGTAGAATCTGCAAGTGGATATTTGGAGCGCTGTGAGGCCTATCATGAAAAAGAAAAATCTTCAAATAAAAACTACACAGAAGCATTCTGTGAAACTTCTTTATCACCTGTGCATTCATCTCAGAGAGTGGAAACTTTCTTTTTATTTTCCAGTTTTGAGTCAGTCTTTTTGTAGAATCTGCAAGTGGACATTTGGTGCGCTTTATGGCCTATGCTGGGAAACGAAATATCTTCAAGTAAAACTACACAGAAGCATTCTGTGGAACTTCTTTCTGATCTGAGCAGTCATGTAACAGAGTTGAACCTTTCTTTTGATTGAGCAGTTTTGAAACACTCTTTTTGTACAATCTGCAAGTGGACATTTGGAGAACATTGAGGCCTATGGTGAAAAACAATATATCTTCCCATCAAAACTACACAGAACAATTCTGTGAAACTTCTCTCTATTCTTTGAATTCATCTCACAGAGTTGAACCTTTCTTTTGATTGAGCACTTTTGAAACACTCTTTTGTAGAGTCTGTAAGTGGATATTTGGAGGGCTTTGAGGTCTATCGTGGAAAAAGAGATATCTTCAAATAAAAATAACACAGAAGCATTTTTTGAAACTTCTTTGTGATCTGTGCATTCATCTCAGATAGTGGAACCTTTCATTTGATTGAGCAGTTTTGAAACATTGTTTTAGCAGAATCTGCAAGTGGACATTTTGAGAACTTTGAGGCCCATGGTGAAAAATGAAATATCTTCAACTAGAAACTACGCAGAATCATTCTGTGAAACTTATTTCTATTATGTGCATTCATCACACAGAGTGGAACCTTTCTTTTGATTGAGCCATTTTGAAACCCTCTTTTTGTAGAATCTGCAGGTGAATATTTGGAGCACTGTGAGGCCTATCATGAAAAAGAAAAATCTTCAAATAAAAACTACACCGAAGTATTCTATGAAACTTCTTTCTGTTCTGTGCATTCATCTCATAGAGTCAAACGTTTCTTTTCATTCAGCAGCTTTTGAAACATTCTTTTTGTAGAGTCTGCAAGTGAACATTTGGAGTGCTTTGATGCCTATCGTGGAGAAAGAAATATGTTCAAATAAAAACTACACAGAAGCATTCTGTGAAACATCTTTATGATCTGTGCATTCATCTCAGACAGTGGAATCTTTCTTTTGATTGTGTAGTTTTGAAACACGCTTTTTGTAGAATCTGCAATTGGACATTTAGAGAGCATTGAGGCCTATGGTAAAAAAAGAAATATCTTCTTATAAAAACTACACAGAAGCATTCTGTGAAACTTATCTCTGTTGTGTGCATTCATCTCACAGAGATGAACCTCTTTTTTGATTGAGCAGTTTTGAAACACTCTTTTTGTAGAATCTGCAAGTGGCCATCTGGAGTGCTTTGAGGACTATGGGGGAAAAGAAAGTATCCACCCATAAAAACGACAGAGAAGCTTTCTGTAAAACTTGATTCTCATCTGTGCATTTATCTCACAGAGTTGAACCTCTCTATTGATTGAGCAATTTCGAAATACTCTTTTTGTAGGACCTGCAAGTGGACATTTTGAGCGCCTTCCGGTCTATTGTGAAAAACGAAATATCTTCAAATAAAAACTACACAGAACCATTCTGTGAAACTTATTTCTGATCTGCGCATTCATCTAACAGAGTTGAAACTTTCTTTTTATTGAGCAGTTTTGTAACACACTTATGTAGGATCTGCAAGTGGACATTTGGAGAACATTGAGGCCTACAGTGAAAAACGAAATATCTTCCCATAAAAACTACACAGACGCATTCTGTGAAACTTCTTTCTGTTCTGTGCATTCATCTCACAGAATAGAACCTTTCTTTAGATTGAGCAGTTTGGAAACACTCTTTTTGTAGAATCCACAAGTGGACATTTGGAGAGCATTGAGGCCTATGGGGAAAAATGAAATATCTTCAAGTAAAAACAACACAGAATCATTCTGTGAAACTTCTTTCTATTCTGTGCTTTTATCTCAAAGAGTTGAACCTTTCTTTTGATTGAGCAGCTTTGAAACACACTTTTTGTACAGTCTGCTAGTGGACGTTTGCAGTGCTTTGAGGGCTATCGTGGGAAAAGAAATACCTTCAAATAAAAATTACAGAAAAGCATTCTGTGAAACTTCTTTATGATCTGTGCATTCATCTCAGACAGTGAAACCTTTGCTTTGATTGTGCAGTTTTGAAACCCGCTTTTTGTAGAATCTGCAATTTGTCATTTGGAGAGCATTGACGCCTGTGTTGAAAAAAGAAGTATCTTCCCATAAAAACTACACAGAAGCATTCTGTGAAACTTCTTTCTGTTCTGTGCATTCGTCTCACAGATTAGAATCTTCCTTTTGATTGAGCAGTTTTGTAGCACTCTTTTTGTAGAATCTGGAAGTGGACATGTGGAGAGCTGTGAGGCCTAGGGTGAAAATCGAAATATCTTCCCATAAAAACTACACAGAAGTGTTCTGTGAAACTTCTTTCTGTTATGTGCATTCATCTCACAGAGATGAACCTATTTTTTGATTGAGCAGTTTTGAAACACTGTTTTTGTAGAATCTGCAAGTGGACAATTGGAATTCTTTGAGACCTATGTGGAAAAAGGAAGAATCCACACGTAAAAACTACAGAGAAGCATTCTGTGAAACTTCTTTCTGATCTGCGCATTCATCTTACAGAGTTGAACCTTTCTTTTGATTGAGCAATTTCAAAACATTCTGATTGTAGGATCTACAAGTGGACATTTGGAGTACTTTCACGCCTAAGGTGAAAACGAAATATCTTCAAAGGAAAACTACACAGAAGCATTCTGTGAAACTTCTTTCTGATCTGTGCATTCATCTAACAGAGTTGAACGTTTCTTTTGGTTGAGCAGTTTTTAAACACTCTTTTTGTAGAATGTGCAAGTGGACATTGGAGAACATTGAGGCCTATGGTGAAAAACGAAATATCTTCCCATAAAAACTACACAGAAGCATTCTGTGAAACTTCTTTCTGTTCTGTGCATTCATCTCACAGAGCTGAAACTTTCTTTTAATTGAGCAGTTTTGAAACACTCTTTTTGTAGTATCTGCAAGTGGGCATTTGGAGAGCTTTGAGGCCTATAGTGAAAAACAAAATATCTTCAAGTAAATACTACACAGAATCATTCTGTGAAACTTCTTTCTATTCTGTGCATTCATCTCACAGAGTTGAACCTTTCTTTTGATTGAGCAGCTTTGAAACACTTTTTGTATAATCTGCAAGTGGACATTTGGAGTGATTTGAGGCCTATCATGGAAAAAGGAATATCTTCAAATAAAAACTACAGAGAAATATTCTGTGAAACTTCTTTATGATCTGTGAATCCAGAGAGTGGAACCTTTCTTTGGATTGTGCAGTTTGAAACAGGCTTTTTTGTAGAATCTGCAATTGCACATTTGGAGAGCATTGAGGCCTATGGTGACAAGAGAAATTTCTTCCCATAAACACTACACAGAAGCATTCTGTGAAACTTCTTTCTGTTCTGTGCATTCATCTCACAGAGATGAACCTATCTTGTGATTGAGCAGTTTTGAAACACTGTTTTCGTATAATCTGCAACTGGACATTTGGATCGCTTTGAGGCCTTTGGTGAGAAATGAAATATCTTCAATTAAAAACTACACATAAGCATTCTGTGAAACTTCTTTCTGGTCTGTGCATTCAACTAACAGAATTGAACATTACTTTTGATTGAGCAGTGTTGAAACATTCTTTTTGTAGAGTCTGCAAGTGGACATTTGGAGCGATTTGAGGCCTGCCGTGGAGAAAGAAATGTCTTCAAATAAGAACTACACAGAAGCATTCTGTGAAACTTCCTTATCATCTGTGCATTTATCTCATAGAGTGAAACCTTTCTTTTAATTGTGCAGTTTTGAAACACTCTTTTTGCAGAATCATGCAAGTGGACATTTGGAGTGATTTGAGGCCCATGCTTAAAAAGTAATATCTTCCCATAAAAACTACAGAGTGGGATTCTGTGAAACTTCTTTCTCATCGGCTCACTCATCTCACAGATTTGACCCTTTCTTTGGATGGAGCAATTTCGAAACACTCTTTTTGTAGAATCTGCAAGTGGACATTTGGAGTGTTTTTGGGCGTATGGTGAATAACGAATTTTTTTCCCACAAAGACTACACAGAAGCATTCTGTGAAACTCCTTTCTGATCAGTGCTTTCATCTCAGAGAGTTGAACCTTTCTTTTGCTTGAGAAGTTTTGAAACACTCTTTTTGTAGAATCTACAAGTGGATATTTGGAGAGCATTGAGGCCTATGGTGAAAAAAGAATTATCTTCGCATAAAAACTACACAGAAGCATACTGTGAAACTTGTTTCTTTTTTTTATTTTTATTTATTATCATACTTTAGGTTTTAGGGTACATGTTCACAATGTGCAGGTTCGTTACATATGTATCCATGTGCCATGTTGTTTTGCTGCACCCATTAACTTGTCATTTAGCATTAGGGTGTATCTCCTAATGCTGACCCTCCCCCCTCCCCCGCCCCACAACAGTCCCCAGAGTGTAATGTTCCCCTTCCTGTGTCCATGAGTTCTCATTGTTCAATTCCCACCTGTGAGTGAGAACATGCGGTGTTTGTTTTTTTGTCCTTGCAATAGTTTACTGAGAATGATGTTTTCCAGTTTCATCCATGTCCCTACAAAGGACATGAACTCATCAATTTTTATGGCTGCATGGTATTCCATGGTGTATATGTGCCACATTTTCTTAATCCAGTCTATCGTTGTTGGACATTTGGGTTGGTTCCAACTCTTTGTTATTGTGAATAGTGCCACAATAAACATACGTGTGCATGTGTCTTTATAGCACCATGATTTATAGTCCTTTGGGTATATACCCAGTAATGGGATGGCTGGGTCAAATGGTATTTCTAGTTCGAGATCCCTGAGGAATCGCCACACTGACTTCCACAATGGTTGAACTAGTTTACAGTCCCACCAACAGTGTAAAAGTGTTCCTATTTCTCCACATCCTCTCCAGCACCTGTTGTTTCCTGACTTTTTAATGATGGCCATTCTAACTGGTGTGAGATGGTATCTCACTGTGGTTTTGATTTGCATTTCTCTGATGGCCAGTGATGACGAGCATTTTTTCATCTGTTTTTTGGCTGCATAAATGTCTTCTTTTGAGAAGTGTCTGTTCATGTCCTTCGCCCACTTTTTGATGGGGTTGTTTGTTTTTTTCTTGTAAATTTGTTTGAGTTCATTGTAGATTCTGGATATCAGCCGTTTGACAGATGAGTAGTTTGCAAAAATTTTCTCCCATTCTGTAGGTTGCCTGTTCACTCTGATGGTAGTTTCCTTTGCTGTGCACAAGCTCTTTAGTTTAATTAGATCCCATTTGTCAATTTTGGCTTTTGTTGCCATTGCTTTTGGTGTTTTAGACATGAAGTCCTTGCCCACGCCTATGTCCTGAATGGTATTGCCTAGGTTTTCTTGTAGGATTTTAATGGTCTTAGGTCTGACATTTAAGTCTTTAACCCATCTTGAATTAATTTTTGTATAAGGTGTAAGGAAGGGATCCAGTTTCAGCTTTCTACATATGGCTAGCCAGTTTTCCCAGCACCATTTGTTAAATAGGGAATCCTTTCACCATTTCTTGTTTTTGTCAGGTTTGTCAAAGATCAGATACTTGTAGATATGTGGCATCATTTCCGAGGTCTCTCTTCTGTTCCATTGATCTATGTCTCTGTTTTGGTACCAGTACCATGCTGTTTTGGTTACTGTACCCTTGAAGTATAGTTTGAAGTCATTTAGCGTGATGCCTCCAGCTTTGTTCTTTTGGCTTAAGATTGACTTGGCGATGTGGGCTCTTTTTTCGTTCCATATGAACTTTAAAGTGGTTTTTTCCAATTCTGTGAAGAAAGTCATTAGTAGCTTGATGGGGATGGCATTGAATCTCTAAATTACCTTGCGCAGTATGGCCATTTTCACGATATTGATTCTTCCAACCCATGAGCATGGAATGTTCTTCCATTTGTTTGTATCCTCTTTGATTTCATTGAGCAGTGGTTTGTAGTTCTCCTTGAAGAGGTCCTTCACATCCCTTCTAAGTTGGATTCCTAGGTATTTTATTCTCTTTGAAGCAATTGTGAATGGGAGTTCACTCATGATTTGGCTCTCTGTTTGTCTGTGATTGGTGTACAAGAATGCTTGTGATTTTTGTACATTGATTTTGTATCCTGAGACTTTGCTGAAGTTGCTAATCAGCTTAAGGAGATTTTGGGCTGAGACAATGGGATTTTCTAGATATACAATCATGTCATCTGCAAACAGGGACAGTTTGACTTCCTCTTTTCCCAATTGAATACCCTTTATTTCCTTCTTCTGCCTGATTGCTCTGGCCAGAACTTCCAGCACTATGTTGAATAGGAGTGGTGAGTGAGGGCATCCCTGTCTTGTGCCGGTTTTCAAAGGGAATGCTTCCAGTTTTTTCCCATTCAGTATGATATTGGCTGTGGGTTTGTCATAGATAGCTATTATTATTTTGAGATACGTACCATGAACACCTAATTTATTTAGAGGTTTTAGCATGAAGCATTGCTGAATTTTGTCAAAGGCCTTTTCTGCATCTATTGAGATAATCATGTGGTTTTTCTCTTTGGTTCTGTTTATATGCTGGATTACATTTATTGATTTGCATATGTTGAACCAGCCTTGCATCCCAGGGATGAATCCCACTTGATCAGGGTGTACAAGCTTTTTGATGTGCTGCTGGATTCGTTTTACCAGTATTTTGTTGAGGATTTTTGCATCAATGTTCATCAAGGATATTGGTCTGAAGTTCTCTTTTTTGGTTATGTCTCTGCCAGGTTTTGATATCAGGACGATGCTGGCTTCATAAAATGTGTTAGGGAGGATTCCCTCTTTTTCTGTCGATTGGAATAGTTTCAGAAGGAATGGTACCAGTTCCTCCTTGTTCCTCTGGTAGAATTCGGCTGTGAATCCATCAGTTCCTGGACTCTTTTTGGTTGGTAAACTATTGATTTTTGCCACAATTTCAGAGCCTGTTATTGGTCTATTCAGAGATTCAACTTCTTCCTGGTTTAGTCTTGGGAGGGTGTATTTGTCGAGGAATTTATCCATTTCTTCTAGATTTTCTAGTTTATTTGTGTAGAGGTTCTTGTAGTATTCTCTGATGGTAGATTGTATTTCTGTGGGATCGGTGGTGATATCCCCTTTTTCATTTTTTATTGCATCTATTTGATTCTTCTCTCTTTTCTTCTTTATTAGTCTTGCTAGAGGTCTATCAATTTTGTTGATCTTTTCAAAAAACCAGTTCCTGGATTCATTAATTTTTTGAAGGTTTTTTTCTGTCTCTATTTCCTTCAGTTCTGCTCTGATTTTAGTTATTTCTAGCCTTCTGCTAGCTTTTGAATGTGTTTGCTCTTGCTTTTCTAGTTCTTTTAATTGTGATGTTAGGGTGTCCATTTTGGATCTTTCCTGCTTTCTCTTGTGGGCATTTAGTGCTATAAATTTCCCTCTACACACTGCTTTGAATGTGTCCCAGAGACTCTGGTATGTTGTGTCTTTGTTCTCGTTGGTTTCAAAGAACATCTTTATTTCTGCCTTCATTTCATTATGTACCCAATAGTCATTCAATAGCAGGTTGTTCAGTTTCCATGTAGTTGAGCGGTTTTGAGTGAGTTTCTTAATCCTGAGTTCTAGTTTGATTGCAGTGTGGTCTGAGAGACAGTTTGTTATAATTTCTGTTCTTTTACGTTTGCTGAGGAGAACTTTACTTCCAACTATGTGGTCAATTTTGGAATATGTGTGGTGTGGTGCTGAAAAAAATGTATATTCTGTTGATTTGGGGTGGAGAGTTCTGTAGATGTCTATTAGGTCCACTTTGTGCAGAAGCTGAGTTCAATTCCTGGATATCCTTGTTAACTTTCTCTCTCGTTGATCTGTCTAATGTTGACAGTGGGGTGCTAAAATCTCCCATTATTATTGTGTGGGAGTTTAAGTCCCTTTGTAGGTCACTCAGGACTTGCTTTATGAACCTGGGTGCTCCTGTGTTGGGTGCATATATGTTTAAGATAGTTAGCTCTTCTTGTTGAATTGATCCCTTTACCATTATGCAATGGCCTTCTTTGTCTCTTTTGATGTTTGTTGGTTTAAAGTCTATTTTATCAGAGACTAGGATTGCAACCCCTGCCTTTTTTTGTTTTCCATTTGCTTGATAGACCTTCCTCCATCCCTTTATTTTGAGTCTATGTGTGTCTCTGCACATGAGATGGGTTTCCTGAATAGAGCACACTGATGGGTCCTGACTCCTTATCCAGTTTGCCAATCTGTGTCTTTTAATTGGAGCATTTAGCCCATTTAAATTTAAAGTTAATATTGTTATTTGTGAATCTGATCCTGTCATTATGATGTTAGTTGGTTATTTTGCTCTTTGGTTGATGCAGTTTCTTCCTAGCCTCGATGGTCTTTACAATTTGGCATGTTTTTGCAGTGGCTGATACTGGTTGTTCCTTTCCATGTGTAGTGCTTCCTTCAGGAGCTCTTTTAGGGCAGGCCTGGTGGTGACAAAATCACTCAGCATTTGCTTGTCTGTAAAGTATTTTATTTCTCCTTCACTTATGAAGCTTAGTTTGGCTGGATAAGAAATTCTGGGTTGAAAACTCTTTTCTTTAAGAATGTTGAATATTGGCCCCCTCTCTCTTCTGGCTTGTAAAGTTTCTGCCTAGAGATCAGCTGTTAGTCTAATAGGCTTCCCTTTGTGGGTATCCCGACCTTTCCCTCTGGCCGCCCTTAACATTTTTTCCTTCATTTCAACTTTGGTGAATCTGACAATTATATGTCTTGGAGTTGCTCTTCTCGAGGAGTGTCTTTGTGGCGTTCTCTGTATTTCCTGAATCTGAATGTAGGCCTGTCTTGCTAGATTGGGGAAGTTCTCCTGGATAATACCTTGCAGAGTGTTTTCCAACTTGGTTCCATTCTCCCCATCATTTTCAGGCACACCAATCAGACGTAGGTTTGGTCTTTTCACATAGTCCCAAATTTCTTGGAGGCTTTGTTCGTTCTTTTTATTCTTTTTTCTCTAGACTTCCCTTCTCACTTCATTTCATTCATTTCATGTTCCATCAGTGATACCCTTTCTTCCAGTTGATCACATCAGCTACTGAAGCTTCTGCAATCTTCGCGTAGTTCTCAATACTTGGCTTTCAGCCCCATCAGCTCCTTTAAGCCCTTCTCTCCATTGGTTATTCTAGTTATCCATTCATCTAATTTTTTTTTTCAGTTTTTAACTTCTTTGCTATTGTTTTGAATTTCCTCCCATAGCTCAGAGTAGTTTGATCGTCTGAAGCCTTCTCTCAGCTCGTCAAAGTCATCCTCCATCCAGCTTTGTTCCGTTGCTGGCGAGGAAGTGCATTCCTTTGGAGGAGGAGAGGTGCTCTGCTTTTCAGAGTTTCCAGTTTTTCTGCTCTGTTTTTTCCCCATCTTTGTGGTTTTATCTACATTTGGTCTTTGATGATGGTGATGTACAGATGGGTTTTTGGTGTGGATGTCCTTTCTGTTTGTTAGTTTTCCTTCTACCAGACAGGACCCTCAGCTGCAGGTATGTTGGAGTTTACTGGAGGTCCACTCCAGACCCTGTTTGGCTGGGTGTCAGCCACAGTGGCTGCAGAACAGTGGATTTTCATGAGACCACAAATTCAGCTGTCTGATAGTTCCTCTGGATGTTTTGCCTCAGGGGACTACCCGGCCGAGTGAGGTGTCAGTCTGTCCCTACTGGGGGGTGCCTCCCAGCTAGGCTGCTCGGGGGTCAGGGACCCACTTTAGGAGGCAGTCTGTCCATTCTCAGATCTCCAGCTGCGTGCTGGGAAAACCACTACTCTCTTAAAAGCTGTCAGTCAGACAGAGGCATTTAAGTTTGCAGAGGTTCCTGCTCAATTTTTGTTTGTCTGTGCCCTGCCCCCAGAGGTGGAGCTTACAGAGGCAGGCAGGCCTCCTTGAGCTGTGGTGGGCTCCACCAAGTTCGAGCTTCCTGGATGCTTTGTTTACCTAAGCAAGCCTGGGCAATTGCAGACGCCCCTCCCCCAGCCTCGCTGCCAAATTGCAGTTTGATCTCAGACTGCTGCGCTAGCAATCAGCGAGACACCATGGGCATAGGACTATCCGAGCCAGGTGCGGGACACAATCCCCTAGTGTGCCGTTTTCCAGGCCTGTTGGAAAAACACAGTATTACAGTTGGACTGACCTGATTTTCCAAGTGCTGTCTGTTACCCATTTCTTTGACTAGGAAAGGGAACTCCCTGACCCCTTGTGCTTCCCCAGTGAGGCAATGCATCTCCCTGCGTTGGCTCATGGACAGTGCACTTCACCGACTGTCCTCCACCCACTGTTTGGCACTCCCTAGTGAGATGAAACCGGTACCTCAAACAGAAATGCAGAAATCAACTGTCATCTGTGTCGCTCAGGCTGGGAGCTGTAGAAAGGAGCTGTTCCTATTTGGCCATCTTGGCTCCACCCCGAAACTTGTTTCTGTTCTTTGCATACATCTCACAGAAAGGAACCTTTGTTTAGATTGAGCAGTCTTGAAAGACTCTTTTTGTGGAGTCTGCAAGTGGACATTTCGAGAGCTTTGAGGCCAATGGTGAAAAATGAAATATCGTCAAAAAAAAACTACACAGAAGCATTCTGTGAAACTTCTTTCTTATCTGTGCATTCGTCTCACAGAGTTGAACATTTCACTGAGCAGTTTTGAAACAATCTTTTTCTAGAATCTGCAAGTGGACATTTTGAGAGCATTGAAGCCTATGGTGAAAAACCAAATATCTTCCAAAAACAACTACACAGAAGCATTGTGTGAAACTTCTTTGTGTTCTGTGCATTCATCTCACAGAGATGACCCTTTTTTTTATTTAGTAGTTTTGAAACACTCTCTTTTTAGAATCTGCCAGTGGACATTTGGAGCGCTTTGTGGCCTATAGTGAGAAATGATATAACTTCAAATAAAAACTACACAGATACATTCTGTAAAACTTATTTCTGATCTCTGCATTCATCTAACAGGGTTGAACCTCTGTTTTGATTGAGCAGTTTTGAAACACTCTTTATAGAATGTGCAAGTGGGCATTTGGAGAGCTTTGAGGCCTATGGGGAAATAGAAAGTATCCACCTATAAAAACTACAGAGAAGCATTCTGTGAAACTTCTTTCTGATCTGTGCATTCTTCTAACAGGGTTGAAATTTTCTTTTGGTTGAGCAGTTGTGAAACAGTCTTTTTGTAGAATCTGAAAGTGAACATTTGGAGAACATTGAGGCATATGGTGAAAAACGAAATATCTTCAAATAAAAACTACACAGGATCATTCTGTGAGACTTCTTTCTGATCTGTGCATTCATGTCACAGAGATGAACCTTACTTTTGATTGAACAGTTTTGAAACACTCTTTTTGTAGAATCTGAAAGTGGACATTTTGAGTTCTTTGAGGCCTACGGGGAAAAAGGAAGTTTCTAACCTATAAAAACAACAGAGAAGCATTCTGTTCAAATACTTTCTAATTTGTGCATTTATCTCAAAGGATTGAACTTTTCTTTTGATTGAGCAATTTTGAAGCACTCTTTTTGTAGAATCTGCAAGTGGACATTTGGAGCGTTTTGGGGCCAATGGTGACAAAAGAATTATATTCCCACAAAAACTACGCAGAAGCATTCTGTGAAACTCCTTTCTGATGTGTGCTTTCATCTCTTAGAGTTGTACTTTTCTTTTGATTGGAAGTTTTGCAGCACTCTTTTTGTAGAATCTGCAAGTCGATATTTGGAGATCATTGAGGCCTATGGTGGAAAAAGAAATATTTCCACATAAATACTACAGAGAAGAATACTGTGAAACTTTTTATGTTCTTTGCATTCATCTAATGGAAACGAACCTTTCTTTAGATTGAACAGTTTTGAAAGGCCCTTTTTGTGGAATCTGCAAGTGGACATTTGGAGAGCTTTGAGGCCTACGGTAAAAAACAAAATATCTTCAAACAAAAACTACACAGAAGCATTCTGTGAAACTTCTTTCTCATCTGTGCATTCGTCTCACAGAGTTGAACATTCCCCTTGATTGAGCAGTTTTGAAACAATGTTTTCCTAAAATATACAAGTGGATATTTGGAGAGCATGGAGGCCTATGGTAAAAAATGAAATATCTTCCATTAAAACTATACAGAAGTACTCTGTGAAACTTCTCTCTGTTCTGTGCATTCATCTCACAGAGTAGAATGTTTCTTTTGATTGAGCAGTTTTTAAACATTCTTTTTGAACAATCTGAAAGTGGACATTTGGAGAACTTTGAGGCCTATGGTGAAAAACTAAATATCTTCAAATAAAACCTACACAGAATAATTCTGTGAAGCTTCTTTCTATTCTGTGCATTCATCACACAGTGTTGAACCTTTCTTTTGATTGAGCAGTTTTGAAACACTCTTTTCGTAGAGTCTGCAAGTTGACATTAGGATCGCTTTGAGGCCTAACGTGGAAAATAAATATCTTCAAATAAAAACTAGACAGAAGCATTCTGTGAAACTTCTTTATGATCTGTGCATTTATCTCAGAGAGTGGAACCTTTCTTTTGATTGTGCAGTTTTGAAACAGGTTTTTTCTAGACTCTGCAATTGCACATTTGGAGAGCGTTGAGGCCGATGGTGAAAAAAAGAAATATCTTCCCATAAAAACTACACAGAAGCATTCTGTGAAACTTCTTTCTGTTCTGTGCATTCATCTCACAGAGATGAAACTTACTTTTGATTGAGCAGTTTTGAAACACTCGTTTTGTAGATTCTGCAGGTGGACATTTGGAGTGCTTTGAGGCCTATGGGGAAGAAGGAACTATCCACCCATAAAAACTACAAAGAAGCATTCTGTGAAACTTCTTTCTGATTGTTGCATTCATCTCACAGTGTTGAACCTTTCCTTTGATTAAGCAAATTCGAAACACTCTTTTTGTAGAAGCTGCACATGCTCATTTGGAGTGCTTTCAGGCCTATGGTAAAAAACGAAATATCCTCAAATAAAAACAAAACAGAACCATTCTGTGAAACTTCTTTCCGATCTGTGCATTCATCTAACAGTGATGAAACTTTCTTTTGTTTGAGCAGATTTGAAACAAACTTTTTGTAGAATCTGCAAGTGGACATTTGGAGCGCTATGAGGCCTATGGTGAAAAACGAAATATCTTCCCATAAAAACTACACAGAAGCATTCTGTGAAACTTCTTTCTGTTTTGTGCATTCATCACACAGAGTAGAACCTTTATTTTAATTGAGCAGTTTTGGAACCCTCTTTTTGTGGATTCTGCAAGTTGTCATTTGGAGTGATTTGAGGCCTATCGTGTAAAAAGAAACAACTTCAAATAAAAATTACACCGAAAAATTCTGTGAAACTTCTTTATGATCTCTGCATTCATCTCAGAGAGTGGAACATTTCTTTTGATTGTGCAGTTTTGAAACAGGCTTTCTGTAGAATCTGCAATTGGACATTTCTAGAGCATTGAGGCCTATGGTGAAAAAAGAAATATCTTCCCATAAAAACTACACAGAAGCATTCTGTGAAACTTCTTTCTCTTCTGTGCATTCATCTCACAGAAATGAATCTATCATTTGATTGAGCAGTTTTGAAACACGCTTCTTGTAGGATCTGCAAGTGGACATTTGGAGCACTTTGAGGCCTGTGATGAAAAACAAAATATCTGCAAACAAAATCTACACAGAAACATTCTGTGAAACTCCTTTCTGATCTGTGCATTCATGTAACAGATTTAAACCTTTCTTTTTATTGAGCAGTTTTGAAACACACTTTTTGTGGAATCTGCAAGTGGACATTGGGAGAACATTGAGGTCTATGGTGAAAAACGAAATATCTTCCCATCAAAACTACACTGAACTATTCTGTGAAACTTCTTTCTGATCTCTGAATTCATCTCACAGAGATGAACGTTTCTTTTGATTGAGCAGTGTTGAATCCCTCTTTTAGTAGAATCTGCAAGTGGACATGTGGAGCGCTTTAAGGTCTATGGCGCAAAATGAAATATCTTCAAATAAAAACTACACAGAAGCATTCTGTGAAACTTCATTCTGATGTGTGCATTCATCAAACAGAGTTGAACCTTTCTTTTGATTCAGCAGTTTTGAAACACTCTTTTTGTAGAATCTGCAAGTGGACATTTGGAGTTCTTTGAGGCATATGGGGAAAAAGGAAGTATCCACCCATAAAAACTACAGAGAAGCATTCTGTGAAACTTCTTTCTGATCTGTGCATTCATCTCAGAGAGTTGAACCTTTCTTTTTATTGTGCAGTTTTGAAACACTCTTTTTGTAGAATCTGCCAGTGGACATTTGGAGTGCTTTCAGGCATTTGGTGTAAAACGACATACCTTCAAACAAAAACTACACAGAAGCATTCTGTGAAACTCCTTTCTGAACTGTGCATTCATTTAACAGCTTTGAAACTTTCTTTTCATTAAGCAGTTTCAAAACACTCTTTTTGTAGGTTCTGCAAGTGGACATTGGGAGAACATTGAGGCCTATGGTGAAAAGTGAATTATCTTCCCATCAAAACTACACAGAAGCATTCTGTGAAACTTCTTTCTGTTTTGTCCATTCATCTCACAGAGTAGAACCTTTCTTTTGATTGACCAGTTTTGAAACACTCTTTTTATAGAATGTCCAAGTGGGCATTGGGGAGCTTTGAGGCCTATGGTGAAAAACAAAATATTTTCAAATAGAAACTACACAAAATCATTCTGTGAAACTTCTTTCAATTCTGTGCATTCATCTCACAGAGTTGAGCCTTTCTTTTGATTGAGTTGTTTTGAAACACTCTTTTTGTAGAGTCTGCAAGTGGACATTTGGAATGCTTGAGGCCTATCGTGGAAAAAGAAATGTCTTCAAATAAAAACTACACAGAAGCATTCTGTGAAACTTCTTCATGATCTGTGCATTTTTCTCAGTGAATGGAACCTTTCTTTTGATTGTGCAGTGTTGAAACACGCTTTTTGTAGAATCTGCAATTGGACATTTGGAGAGAATTGAGGCCTATGGTGAAAAAGCAATATCCTCCCATCAAAACTACACAGAAGCATTCTGTGAAACTTCTTTCTGAGCTGTGCATTAACCTCACAGAGTTGAACTTTTCTTTTGTTTGAGCGATTTCGAAACACTGTTTTTGTAGGATCTGCAAGTGGACATTTGGAGCACTTCCAGGCCTATGTTGAAAAACGAAATATCTTCCCATTAAAACTACAAAGACGCATTCTGTGAAAACTCTTTATGTTCTGTGCATTCATGTCACAGAGTTGAAACTATCATTTGATTGAGCAGTTTTGAAAAACTCTTTTTGTAGAATCTGCAAGTGGACATTTGGAGGGCCTCGAAGACTCTGGTGAGAAACGAAATATCTTCAAATAAAAACAGTATAGAAGCATTCTATGAAACTTGTTTCTGATCTGTGCATTCATCTAACAGAGTAGAACCTGTCTTTTGATTGTGCAGTTTTGAAACTCTCTTTTTGTAGTATCTGCAAGTGGACATTTGGAACGTCTTGGGACCTATGGTGAAAAACGAAATATCTTCCAAAAATAACTGCACAGAAACATTCTGTGAAACTGCTTTCTGCTCTGTGCATATATCTCAGAGTGTTGAACCTTTCTTTTGATTGATCAGTTTTGAAACACTCTTTTTGTAGAATCTGCAAGTGGACATTTGGAAAGCTTGGTGGCCTAGGGTGCAAAACGAAATGTCATCCCATAAAAACTACACAGAGGATTTTGGAGCCAAGATGGCCGAATAGGAACAGCTCCGGTCTCCAGCTCCCAGCCCCAGCGACACAGAAGACTGGTGATTTCTGCATTTCTGCTTGAGGTACCGCTTTCATCTCACTAGGGAGTGCCAAACAGTGGGTGCAGGACAGTCGGTGAAGCGCACTGTGCGCAAGCCGAAGCAGGGCAAGGCACTGCCTCACTCGGGAAGCGCAAGGGGTCAGGGAGTTCCCTTTCCTAGTCAAAGAAAGGGGTAACAGACGGCACCTGGAAATTCGGGTCAGTCCCACCCTCATACTGCGCTTTCCCAACGGGCCTGGAAAACGGCACACTAGGAGATTGTATCCCGCACCTGGCTCGGAGGGTCCTATGCCCACGGAGTCTCGTTGATTGCTAGCACAGCAGTCTGAGATCAAGCTGCAAGGCGGCAGCGAGGCTGGGGGAGGGGCGCCCGCCATTACCCAGGCTTGCTTAGGTAAAAACAAAGCAGCCAGGAAGCTCGAACTGGGTGGAGCCCAACACAGCTTAAGGAGGCCTGTCTGCCTCTGTAGGCTCCACCTCTGGGGGCAGGGCACAGACAAACAAAAAGTCAGCAGGAATCTCCAGAGACTTAAACGTCCCTGTCTGACTGACAGCTTTGAAGAGAGTAGGGGTTCCCCCAGCACACAGCTGGAGATCTGAGAACGGACAGACTGCCTCCTAAAGTGGGTCCCTCACCCCTGAGCAGCCTAACTGGGAGGCACCCCCCCAGAAGGGAAAGACTGACACCTCACTGGGCCAGGTACTCCTCTGAGACAAAACTTCCAGAGGAACTATCAGACAGCTGAATTGGTGGTCTCATGAAAATCCGCTGTTCTGCAGCCACCGCTGCTGACACCCAGCCAAACAGGGTCTGAAGTGGACCTCTAGTAAACTCCAACAGACCTGCAGCTGAGGGTCCTGTCTGGTAGATGGAAAACTAACAAACAGAAAGGACATCCACACCAAAAACCCATCTGTACATCACCATCATCAAAGCCCAAAAGTAGATAAAACCGCAAAGATGGGGAAAAAACAGAGCAGAAAAACTGGAAACTCTAAAAAGCAGAGCACCTCTCCTCCTCCAAAGGAATGCAGTTCCTCACCAGCAATGGAACAAAGCTGGATGGAGGATGACTTTGACGAGTTGAGAGAAGAAGGCTTCAGACGATCAAACTACTCTGAGCTACGGGAGGAAATTCAAAACAATAGCAAAGAAGTTAAAAACTTTGAAAAAAAATTAGAAGAATGGATAACTAGAATAACCAATGGAGAGAAGGGCTTAAAGGAGATGGAGGAGCTGAAAGCCAACTTTTGAGAACTACGTGAAGATTGCAGAAGCCTCAGTAGCAGATGCGATCAACTGGAAGAAAGGGTATCGCAGATGGAAGATGAATGAAATGAAATGAGAAGGGAAGTCTAGAGAAAAAAGAATAAAAAGAAATGAACAAAGCCTCCAAGAAATTTGGGACGTGAAACGACCAAACCTACGTCTGATTGGTGTACCTGAAAATGACAGGGAGAATGGAACCAAGTTGGAAAACACTCTGCAAGATATTATCCAGGAGAACTTCCCCAATCTAGCAAGGCAGGC
>NW_026652574.1:0-35609 GCF_009828535.3 Hylobates moloch
ATTTTAAAAAGCCAAGTTCCAAAACAAATGCATGCCAAAAAAAAAGAAAAAGTGGGGAACTTATGACAGCAACGACGCTGGAGTAGACATGGTTAGAGGCGAAAAGTATCATAAAAAACAAAAGCACATGAAACATCCTCTTTTTCTTCCTCCACATGTATAAATTAAATCCATCATTAAAGCCTAATTCAGATATCCATATTGTCCATAAAGACTTCTCTAAAGTTCTTGACAAATATGCACCTTATCTTATACTTTATCTGGATTCTTCTATTAAGTATATGAGAAGTACTTCATAAATATCCATTGACTAAATCACATTAAAAAGTCTTAATTTGGCCAGGCACCGTGGCTTACGCCTTTAATCCCCACACTTTGGGAGGCTGAGGCGGATGGATCACGAGGTCAGGAGTTCGAGACCAGCCTGGACAGCATGGTGAAACCCCGTCTCTACTAAAAATACAAAAATTAGCCAGGCATGGTGGCACACACCTGTAGTCCCAGCTACTAGGGAGGCTGAGGCAGAGAAGTGCTTGAAACCAGGAGGCGGAGGTTGCAGTGAGCCAAGATTGCACCACTGCACTCCAGCCTGGGCGACAGAGCGAGACTTTGTCTCGAAAAACAAAAACAAACAAAAAACTCTTAATTTTCCGCCAGGCACGGTGGCTTACACCTGTAATACCAGCACTTTGGGAGGCCAAGGTGGGCAGATCACTTGAGGTCAGGAGTTCGAGACCAGCCTGGCCAACACGAAAATTAGCTGGGAGTGGTGGCACACACCTGTAATCCCAGCTACTCGGGAGGCTGAGGCAGAAGAACTGCTTGAACCTGGGAGGTGGACATTGCAGTGAGCCAACATCGCATCACTGCACTCCAGCTTAGGTAACAGAGCAAGACTCTATCTATACATAAAAAACAAAAACAAACAAACAAAAAACTTACTTATATTTGAGAATGTGGAAACTTAGGTATTCTTTATGAATGGCAATGATTTTTATTTAGATATTAAATTTTTTATATCAGTCCCAAAGTACTACATAAAAACAAATAAAATTCTCTCTTAAGCTTATTCACAGAAATGTCAGTACAAATAAAGGAAAAGGATATCTAATCCAGGATTAAGCCATCATCCTACCTTGTCACTTAGAGGTGGACGATTCATAGGACTAATTCCTTTTCGAATTCCAGTTGTTTTCCTAGCTGCAAGGCCAGTGATAACCCCATTAGGACGTCTCTTTCCAGGCATTACTCTTCCTCTACGATTCAGACTAGTCTTACCAAAACCTATAGGGGGGCAAAAAGAGAAGAAAATGTCAATTTAACAATTCAATTGGGAGGGTCACAGGATATTCTATTTCCCAAGGAAGGGGGAACTTAGGAACATTTATTATGTTATTATTTATGTTTTTTAAATTACATAAAATACTTCATTTTGAAAAGGCAACCTGCTGCACTGGGAAGGGTTCTGTGGCTACACCGGGCTGTAAATAACTAGAGGATTCTCACATGCTGCCTCTGGCCATGCTATTTTGTCATTAGTTTCTCAACAAGCAGGACAGTCTGTCTAGTCTTTACCTGTGCATGATGGTAGATACTAACCCTATGTCGCTACTGAGTACTTGAAGTTAAGTACTAGTCTGAATCGAGGTATTTCAAGGTAAAATATTTCACTGATGATTTTCTATAAATTACATAGTGAAATATTTTAGATATTGGGCTAAGTAAAATATATTCATATGTGCTCAATCTTTATTGAACAGTGCCGATCTGGAGTGGAATCACTATCTCATCTCCAATTTACTTATGACAGCACACTGCAATCTGGCTTCATTTTCAGCCCTACTCCATTCAAATTGCTTTTGCTAAAGTTGCCAGTGAGTGCCAATAGACACATTTTAATCTGTGGCATGTGACATTACCAACTTTGGTCTTCCATTATATATCTCACCTATTTAAATACTTTTTTTAGGCTGGGCACAGTGGCTCACACCTGTAATCCCAGCACTCGGGAGGCTGAGGAAGAGGATCCCTTGAGCTCAGGAGTTTAAGACCAGCCTGGGCAACATAGTGAGGCCTTGCCTCTAAAAATTAGTTGGGCGTAGTAGCACATGCCTGTAGTCCCAGCTACTCAGGAGGCTGGGGTGAGAGGATTGCTTTAGCCCAGGAGTTCTAGGCTGCAACAGAGTGAGACCCTGCCTCCAAAAAATAAATAGATTTAAAAATAAATAAATATATAAATAAATAAGTAAATACTTTTTTCTAGTTAAAAAAAAAAAAATAGGGGCCGGGTGCGGTGGCTCACACCTGCAATCCCAGCACTCCGGGAGGCCGAGGCAGGTGGATCACAAAGTCAGGAGATCGAGACCATCCTGGCTAACACGGTGAAATCCCGTGTCTACTAAAAATGCAAAAAATTAGCGGGCGTGGTGGCGGGTGCCTGTAGTCCCAGCTACTCGGGAGGCTGAGGCAGGAGAATGGCGTGAACTGGGAGGTGGAACTGGCAGTGAGCCGAGATCGTGCCACTGCACTCCAGCCTGGGCGAAGAGCGAGACTCATCTCAAAAAATAAAAATAAAAATAAAAAATAAATTGGGAGTGCCTCTGAACCTATTCTGGTTCAGGGGCTGCCCGTAAAAAAAAAAAAAGGTAAATTAAAAAATAAACATGTTCACTGCAGAATTCCTAGAAACACATAAAGTACAAATAAGAAAATAAACATCACCCATCAGCCTACCACCTAGAGATGACCACTAACATTCTGTCTTTCTAGTCTTTCTTTTACTTGTATACATATATTTTAAAAGTTAACATTTTTGGTTTTAACTATTCTTAAGCAACTCGTGACTATCACCCGTAGTAATTCTCAATTTTATAGTAGTGCCTCAATTTTATAGTAGAAGGTGAACTGAGTCAATCTTTCGGCAACTATACAACTCTACATACTATTTTGTAGCCCTACATTAATCCTGTACTGCAGGCTGGGCATGGTGGCTCATGCCTATAATCTCAGCACTTTGGGAGACCGAGAAGGATGGATTGCTCGAGCCCAGGAGTTCGAGACCAGCCTAGGCAATATGGCGACACCCCATCTCTAGAAAAAATACAAAAATTAGCCGGGTGCAGTGGCGCGCACCTGTAGTCCCAGGTAATAGGGAGGCTGAGGCAGGAGGATCACTTGAGCCTGGGAAGCAGAGGTTACAGTGAGCCAAGATCACACTGTACTCCATGCTGGGGTGACAGAGCAAGACCCTGTCTCAAACACACACACACACACACACACACACCTATATTGTGAAAATATTATCCCATGTTTTTGACATCCTTTTACCGCATTACTTTTTAATATGCCATACTTGATCCAACCAACTTTAATCATTTCAGTTAGTTCTAATAATAAATAATATCACAATAGAACCACGGATATATTTTTAAACACATCCATGATTATTTTCTGAAGATGTAAGTTTCTAGAAGGTGAAATGCTAGGTTAAACAGTAAAGCAAACTCCTTTTTTTTGAGACACAGTCTCACTCTGTCGCCCAGGCTGGAGTGCAATGGTGTGATCTCAGCTCACTGCAACCTCCACCTCCTGGGTTCAAAGAATTCTCCTGCCTCAGCTTCCTGAGTAGCGGGGATTACAGGTGCCTGCCACCACACCCAGTTATATATATATATATTTTTTTTGAGATGGAGTCTCGCTTTGTTGCCCAGGCTGGAGTGCAGTGGCGTGATCTCGGCTCACTGCAACCTCCGCCTCCCGGGTTCATGGCATTCTCCTGCCTCAGTCACCCGAGTAGCTGGTACTACAGGGGCCCACCGCCACGCCTGGCTAATTTTTTATATTTTTAGTAGAGACAGGGTTTCACCATGTTAGCCAGGATAGTCTTGATCTCCTGACCTTGTGATCCGCCCGCCTCAGGCCCCCAGAGTGCTGGGATTACAGGTGTGAGCCACCACGCCCGGCCTATTTTTGTATTTTTAGTACAGACAGGGTTTCACCATGTTGGCCAGGCTGGTCTCAAACTCCTGACCTCAGGTGATCTGCCTGCCTCAACTTCCCAAAGTGCTGGGGTTACAGGCGTGAGCCACCACGGCTGGCTTAAAGTTTTTAGTTTTTAAATCAAATTATTGCTGCCCTATGTGTGGTTTCCTTCTAAAATTGCAACTAGGTGAAGATTAAACCATATTGGGAAAAACTGTACATTAAAATTAATTCCAATATACAATGACTTGCTATTTGTGTTAAATAATGTGACAGCTACCCTTCACTGTGCTAGGCACTGTGCTGAGTACTATAATTTGTATGATAATCTGATAAGACTGATGCTAACGATCTTCCTTGAGAAAGGAAGAAACTGGAAAATATTCCAAAAGAATAAGTGAGCTTGTAGGGCAAAAAGAAAAGATTAAAAGGAGGAGGAACCCATTATTATACCAAAATTTCAGGACTAGATGAGAAAGACTGACAAGAAACTCTCATAAATAGGAATCAAATGGATTAAAACAAGATCTTAAGTATGAAATAAGGTTGGGCACCGTGACTCACACCTGTAATTCCAACATTAGTGAGGCTGAGGCAGGTGGATCATTTGAGGTCAGGAGTTCGAGACCAGCCTGACCAACATGGTGAAACCTCGTCTCTACTAAAAATATGAAAATTAGCCATCAGGCATGGTGGTGCACACCTGTAATCCCAGCTACTGGGGAGGCTGAGACATGAGAATCGCTTGACCTGGGAGGCGGAGGTTGCAACAAGCCAAGATCGCACTACCACACTCCAGCCTGGGTGACAGGGCAAGACTCCATCTCAAAAAAAAAAAAAAAAAAAGTATGGAATAGAACTCTATCCCTTGGCGCTTTCTATTGATAGTACAGTACATTGTTCCCATACTTATCAATCTTTCTGCTGTTTTTTTTTCTCTTATCCAAGGTGTTGCCTCGCCTGCTTTTTTTTTTTGGGGGGGGGGGGACGGACTCTCGCTCTGTCACCCGGGCTGGAGTGCAGCCGCACGATCTCGGCTCACTGCAAGCTCCGCCTCCCAGGTTCACGCCATTCTCCTGCCTCGGCCTCCCGAGTAGCTGGGACTACAGGCGCCCGCCACCACGCCCAGCTAATTTTTTGCATTTTTAGTAGAGACGGGGTTTCACCATGTTGGCCAGGCTGGTCTTGAACTCCTGACCTCGTAATCTGCCCACCTTGGCCTCCCAAAGTGCTGGGATTACTGGCGTGAGCCACTTGGCCCGGCCTCCTCCTCTGCTTTCTAATCAGGCCTATGTGATTTGTTCTCCCACCTTTCTACCTTTGAACAAACTTCATTAGCTGTATCTGTTTTAGCAATGATTATATTCTTTACCCTGTCATTGTCACACTACATAAAGTAAAGATCTATACATACTCTATACGCTACATATATATAGTATATCTATACATACTCTATATACTATGTACTATAATTGGGTATCTATACATACCCAATTATCTCCCTTTCCCTCTTATGCTCTGTAACTGTCTTATATTCTAAAAAGCACTATGAAGGGGTACTAAAGACATCATCCAATGCAACAGTCTTTTCTTAGTTTTCATTCATAGAGCCTCTCTGCAGAGTTCCAGAGTACCCACATTCTCCATGTACTTCAACTATCACCCTTTATGAAGACCCTTTTACATTTTCAGCTCCACCAGAGCAGTAGTTTAATACCAGTTAGGTATCAGAATCACCCATGGAGCTTAAAGAAAACCCCCCCAAGCCCTACCTCTACAGGTCCTGGTTCAGTAGAAATAAAGTACAGCCAGAGCAACTATTTCATAAAGCTCCGCAGGTGCAACTAAGGTTGATAACAGCTAAAACTAGAGAAAGAAATTTTCATCTTTCTTTTGAATCCCAAGACTAATCTATTCATGAATTTCTTTCCACATACATCATATGCCTCAATAATTTCAGGAGCCTTATCATCTAAATAAAGATTTGAGGGATTTTTCTGGGAAATGTCACATCCTAGAGTACATGTAATCATATTATTGGCTCCTTTCCAAAGCAACATACAAATATCCCCAACTCTTACACCTCTAGTAAGAACAGCATTCTCAAACTTTTTAGTCTCAGTACCTCTTTATACTCTTTCTTTTTTTTTGTAGAGATGGGGTCTCCCTATGTTGCCCACGCTGGTCCTGAAGTCCTTGGCTTAAGCAATCCTCTTGCTCTCACCTCCCAAAGTGCTGGGATTACAAGCACGAACCTCTTCATATGCTTAACAATTGAGAACTCCAAAGTTTTTGTTTCTGTGGGTTATATTTACTGCAATTAAAATAAAAACTTTTTTTTTTTTTTGAGACAAGAGTCTCACTCTGTCGCCCAGGCTGGAGTGCAATGGCACGATCTCAGCTCACTGCAACCTCCGCCTCCCCAGTTCAAGCGATTCTCCTGCCTCAGGCTCCCGAGGAGCTGGGATTACAGGTATGTGCCACCACACCCGGCTAACTGTTGTATTTTTAGTGGAGATAGGGTTTTGCCATGTTGGCCAGGCTGGTCTCAAACTCCTGACTTCAGGTGATCCACCCACCTCGGGCTCCCAAAGAGCTGGGATTACAGGGGTGAGCCACCACGCCCGGCCAAAATAAAAACTATTAATAAGATAGTTAAAAACCATTTCACTTAAAAAATAATAATAAACTCATTACACATAGGGTAAACATCTCTTTTTAAATCAAAAAGAACAAATTTTAACTTTTATTTTAAGGTCGGGATACACGTGCAGGATGTGCAGGTTTGTTACACAGGTAAACATGTATCATGGGGGTTTGCTGTACAGATTATTCCATCGCTGAGGTATCAAGCCTAGTATCCATTAGCTTTTTGTTTTTGGTTTTTTTTTTTGGAGATGGAGTCTCACTCTGTCACCCAGGCTGGAGGGCAGTGGCCGCAATCTTGGCTCACCGCAAGCTCCGCCTGCCAGGTTCACGCCTTTCTCCTGCCTCAGCCTCCCGAGTAGCTGGAACTACAGGCGCCTGCCACCACGCCCAGCTAATTTTTTGTATTTTTAGTAGAGACAGGGTTTCACTGTGTTAGCCAGGACGGTCTCGATCTCCCTATCTCGTGATCTGCCTGCCTCGGCCTACCAAAGTGCTGGGATTACAGGCATGAGCCACCGCGCCTGGCCTTTTTTATTTTTGAGACAGAGTCTCGCTCTGTCACCCAGAGTGGAGTGCAGTGGCGCGATCTTGGCTCACTACAATCTCCACCTCCCAGGTTCAAGCGATTCTCCTGCCTCAGCCTCCCAAGTAGCTGGGACTACAGGTGCCCACCACCATGCCTGGCTAATTTTAATATTTTTAGTGGAGACAAGGTTTCACCATATTGGCCAGGCTGCTCTTGAACTCCTGACCTTGTGATCTGCCTATCTCGGCCTCCCAAAGTGCTGGGATTACAGGCGTGAGCCACCGCACCTGGCCTAGTTATTTTTATTTTCCAAAACAAATAAAAATATTTAGTAAGAAGAGTGGTATTGTTTTTGGATCTCTTTGGTGTTTGCCTTAATAGAAGACAACTAGATTCTCACAACTGCTTGTTAAGGACTGAATGTTTCTATCTCTCCAAAATTCACATGTTGAAATACTAACACTTAATGTGATGGTATTAACAGGTGAGGGCTTTGGGAGGTAAAGTCATGAGGATGGAGCCATCATGAATAGGATTACTGTCCTTACAAAAGTGACACTGGAGAGCTCTCTAGCCTTCTTTCTGCCACACAAGGATATCAAAAGAAGTCCAAAGTCTGCAACCTGGAAGAGAACACTCACCAGAACCTGACCTTACTGACATCCTGACCTTGAACTGCTAATCTCCAAAACTGTGCAAAATAAACGTCTGTTGTTTATAAGCTGTCTAGTCTACGGTACTTTGTTACAGCCCACTGAACTAAGATCCAGCTTTTGCATTCAATCTACTTTAATTATCAGACATCGTGTAGACTCTGGAAAAGGCTACTGTACGTTCCTGAGAGAGTAAGAGTCAAAATACAATTAATGCCTTAGTATTAACATGAAATTAGTTTTCATCTTGTGGATCCCCCATATCGTAGGGATCCCAGAGGGTCCCTGATGACATTTTGAGAACTCTATACCATTCCACCACTGAAGAACAACTCTATACATTCTACCACTGAGGAACACTCGATACATTCTAGCACTGAGGAATAACTTGATACATTCTACCACTTAGGAACAACTCTATACATTCCACCACTGAAGAACAATTCTATACATTCTACCACTGAGGAATACTCGATACATTCAAGCACTGAGGAACAACTTGATACATTCTACCACTGAGGAACAACTCTATACATTCTACCACTGAAGAACACTCTATACATTCTACCACTGAAGAACAACTCTATACGTTCTACCACTGAGGAACAACGTCATACGTTCCACCACGGAAGAAGAACTCCATACATTCTACCACTGAAGAACTCCATACATTCTACCACTGAAGAACAACTCTATACGTTCTACCACTGAAGAACACTCTATACGTTCTACCACTGAGGAACAATGCCATACGTTCTACCGCTGAAGAACACTCTATACGTTCTACCACTGAAGAACAACTCTATACGTTCTACCACTGAAGAACACTCTATACGTTCTACCGCTGAAGAACAACTCTATACGTTCTACCGCTGAAGAACACTCTATACTTTCTACCACTGAAGAACAACTCTATACGTTCCACCACTGAAGAACACTCTACACGTTCTACCACTGAGGAACAACGCCATACATTCTACCACTGAAGAAGAACTCCATACATTCTACCACTGAAGAACTCCATACATTCTACCACTGAAGAACACTCTATACATTCTACCACTGAAGAACACTCTACACATTCTACCACTCAAGAACAATTCTATACGTTCTACCACTGAAGAACACTCTACACATTCTACCACTGAGGAACAACTCTATACATTCTACCACTGAAGAACACTCTATACATTCTACCACTGAAAAACACTCTATACATTCTACCAAAGAACAATTCTATACATTCTCCCACTGAAGAACACTCTATACATTCTACCACTGAAGAACACTCTATACGTTCTACCACTGAAGAACACTCTATACATTCTACCAAAGAACAATTCTATACATTCTACCACTGAAGAACACTCTATACATTCTACCACTGAAGAACACTCTATACATTTTACCACTGAAGAACAACTCTACACATTCTACCACTGAGGAACAACTCTATACATTCTACCCCTGAAGAACAACTCTATACATTCTACCACTGAAGAACACTCTATATATTCTACCACTGAAGAACAACTCTATACGTTCTACCACTGAAGAACAACTCTATGCATTCTACCACTGAAGAACATTTGGGTTGTTTCTCCAAGTATTTACTGAGTGCCTAAATTATTTTTCACACATTAAGTTAAAGATTTCATTCATTGACTTGTTCAGCCATCAGAAATCATACTGTGGATCTGCAAAGAGCTCCTCTGTCCTACTTATTTCTCTTACCTCAAGCTAACATCCTCATTGACACTACAACGTGGAAATCTGAACTTTTTCCTGGCCAATCAGAGTTTAAGACAATCCTCTATCTCTGTACATTCAGTAACAGTGGCAGCTGTTCTATTTTAGCCCCTGTCACATGTAAGCAATAAACGTACAAGGGCAAGCTCAATCTTACGAGATCCTAAGCTGCCCCTAGATATCATTTATTTCAAGGCTCAGATCATAACATCCATAAAAGGAAAGCTTTTCTGACACTTCATGGACCAGATCATATTTCACCTTATCCATTAAATCATTCCTGATCTTCTTAGTACAAAATCTCTAAAGTCCTATAATACTATTTGAATTTCTCTTACGACATTTCTCCCACACTACCTTTTCCATCTTATCTCTAACACTGTAAATTAACTCCTTGAAGCAGAAGACCACATCTTTATATACCCCCCAGGACTCAATCAGTTTGGGGTATCTATCAAGTATTTAACACTGAAATATATTAATGTTAAATATTTGATAAACATTAATTAATAAATATATTTCTGGTTCGATGAACTCTCAACAGTTATTTTAAAAACAACTAATACAAAACATATATAGTATGTTCAATAACATTTATAAGAAATATTTAGGCCGGGCGCAGTGGCTCACTCCTGTAATCCCAGCACTTTGGGGGGCTGAGGCAGGAGGCCGAGGCAGGTAGATCACCTGAGGCTGGGAGTTTGAGACCAGCCTGACCAACATGGAGAAACCCTGTCTCTCCTAAAAATACAAAATTAGCTGAGCATGGTGGCGCATGCCTGTAATCCCAGCTACTTGGGAGGCTGAGGCAGGAGAATCGCTTGGACCCGGGAGGCAGATGCTGCAGTGAGCCAAGATCGTGGATTGCACTCCAGCCTGGGCAACAAGAGCAAAACTCCGTCTCAAAAAAAAAAAATTGAAATATAAATCACTGGAACTAAACTTCATTTGCCACAGTTAAATACCTGTCAGGAAATTTACTCCCTTAGGTTCAACTATTCAAAAAATTATTAGAGATGAATAATTTTTTTTAAGGGCCCAATCTCAGTTATATGTACTTTTCTTGAGACAGAGTCTTATGCTGGAGTGCTGTGGTGCCATCATGGCTCACTGTGGTCTTGATCTCCCAGGCTCAAGCCATCTTCCCACCTCAACCTCCTGAGTGGCTGGGACCAGAAAGAGGTACCACCACGCCTGGCTAATTTTTAAATTTTTTGTAGAGACAGGGTCTCCCTGTGTTACCCAAGCTGGTCTCAGATTCCTGGATTCAACTGATCCTCCCAAAGTTCTGGGATTACAGGCATGAGCCACTGTGCTCAGCTTCAGTTATACATATTTTGAGGATATATTGGGATATTAGCTGTAAACACAGAACTAATTATGTTCAACCTACTGGAGATTATTTTTAGGTTTTTCAACATATAGAATAAAAATCAATTTGGAAGTTAGTCTGTCAAACATATTTTTACATATCTGAAAAAGATTTAGTTCTTTTATTTGAACAAATATTTATTCTAAAATTCTGATATTGCTGATAAAGAAGTTAACAAGCCATACATATTAGTGTTCAATTGCTGCCTTCAATCAAGATGATTATAAATAAGCTTCCAGATTATCAAAAATAACTAAATGTATAGAGTTCCACATTATATCTAAAGCATTCATTTCTGAGTGTCACCTTTGGAAGATTTAACAAATCCTAACATTCTTGGATGATAAGATAAGGAGTCTGGAGGTCATTTTCTATGTAGAATGTAGTAGTAGTCTCCACATACTTAAAGAGTTCTCATATATAAAAGAGAATTTGCTTTCTATAACTTTACCGAAGTGATAGGCATGCTTTAATTCAAATTAAGAGGCCAGGCACAGTGGCTCACGCTTATGAGGTAGTATGCTCTTTCACTGAATATATTTAAGCTGGAGGTAGTCATCTATTAGACAGACTATTAAAGGAACATCTCACTTGGATGGAGATAGGAGCTCATGATATATAAGACCCTTTGCAATTCTAAACTCTGAATATAATTTAGACGATGTATAAACTGAAGTTACTTTTAAATGACTTAAAACGTTTAAGAAACAGTGTTACGCCTATTGAAGGCTACTGAAATTTTTACCAGGTTTTAGATCTAAACAAAAACCTAGGTATAGAGGAAACACAAAACACAAAGAGTACTGATGCATTTCCTCCACGTTAAGCATATGCTAAAGACAGTACACTATGAACACACAAATAACAGCTTTCCATAAAAGCTTACTTTCAAAACTTACCAGAATTCTGTTGGATTCCCCATCGCACTCTCATCCTGAATTGCTGGGCACCACTTTGCTGGAGGAGTCTTCTATTTAGTCTTGGAAAATTCTGCTTCTTCCCTTCCTTTCGATTCAATTTGATGATATCATCTATGATAGAGGAAATGCCAATTATTTTCATTTTAACTCAATTACTCAGTTTCATTTTCTAGCTGATAGATGTCCTACATTCCTAACTTCTTTTCTACCTTGAAAGCACTTCCATAAGAGAATAATAACAAGAATCAGCCATTTTACAATCGCCCAAGGCAGATCTACCAATTAATGAAGAGTACTATTGGCCATAGTATTTCTTTACCTGATGAATCAAGCAGAAGCCTGTTTACAAAAGTTATTCCTACTTACTTCCCATAATCACAGAAGCCTCCATTTTCCTACTTACTTCCCATAATCACAGAAGCCTCCATTTTCCTACTTACTTCCCATAATCACAGACGCCTCCAATTTCCTACTTACTTCCCATAGTCACAGAAGCCTCCATGTTTTAAAGATGACCCCCTTCCGGCCAGGCACGGTGGCTCATGCCTATAATCCCAGCACTTTGGGAGGCTGAGGTGGACGGATCATTTGAGGTCAGGAGTTCGGGACAGGCCTGACCAACATGGTGAAACCCCGTCTCTACTAAAAATACAAAAAATAAAATAAAAAATTAAAAAAAAAATAAATTAGCCGGGTATGGCAGTGCATGCCTGTAATCCCAGCTACTCGGGAGGCTGAGGCAGGAGAATTGGTTGAATTTGGGAGGCGGAGGTTGCAATGAGCTAAGATCGCGCCACTGCACTCCAGCCTGGGTGACAGAGCAAGACTCCACACACACAAAAAAAAAAAGTAAGAAAAGATGACCACCTTCCAATATATAGGTAATCAAAAATTAAACCATTCAACTAAAATACTAAATGTTGAAATTCAGCAAATATTTATTGAGCATATACTACATGCAACGAATATATATGTCAGGTTGTGCTGTAACTGAAACAAAAGTAAAATACGGTCCCTTTTCTAAATAAGTTTAAAAGTACTGACGGAAACAGACATGCAAATAGCAAATACAAAACTAAACAAGTGCCATAATAAAGGTATAATACAAAAAATACTAATGGCTCACCTCTAGCAAAGTACTTCAAGGTTACCTTATTTTTCTTTCTACACTGATCTAAGCCTCATTACTTCCAAACATACTTCCAAACTGCCCCAAGGTAATTCACAAACAAAAATACCACAACAGAACAAGATGAAGACCAGAAAACTAAACATACTCCAGATTCCCATTTATATCTGTTAAAGGAGATTACTAGAAGCCAAAAATACTCATTTAAGAAATATCCAGCTGGGCACAGTGGCACATGCCTGTAACCTTAGCACTTTTAGAGGTGAGATGGGAGACTGCTGCAGCCCAAGAGTTCGAGACCAACCTGGGCAACACAGCAAAACTTCATCTCCACAAATAATTTTTAAAAATTAGCCAGGCATGGTGGTGCGTGCCCGTAGTCCCAGCTACTTAGGAGGCTGAGGTGGGAGAATTCCTTGAGCTCAAGTGGTCAAGGCTGCAGTGAGCCACGATCACGCCACTGCACTCCAGCCTAGGCAACAGAGTAAGACTGTCTCTCAAAAAAAAAAAAAAAAAAAACACAAACATTTCCTCCACAGTCCTAATTCCAGCATTATTTGATAATTGAGAAAGCAAATAAAGAAATTGCATACAGTCAACAACTTCTTAATAAAACTCTATGACACTAATTAAACTCAATTTTTTTGTCACTATAGTCTTTCCAGAAGTCAGAGAAGGAAATATAACTTGAAAGTCCTTTGTAATATATTACTGTTCTACCTAACCAATCTCTAATCTCTAAGACTCTTAATTACATTCAAATATTCACACAAAATATCTCAAATCTCCCCAAAATATTTAGTTGTCTTCTTGAAATTAATGTCCAACGACGAAAGAGTTCATCAAAGTCAAGGGCACTCAAAAACTTTT
Organism: Hylobates moloch; assembly: GCF_009828535.3. Taxonomy (NCBI): domain Eukaryota; kingdom Metazoa; phylum Chordata; class Mammalia; order Primates; family Hylobatidae; genus Hylobates; species Hylobates moloch. The sequence goes on from NW_026652574.1 coordinate 13,850, forward strand.
GTAAAAAATTAAATGGTCAGCGGTGACCACCGTGAGCGTCCCGGAAGGGGCGGCAAAGACACCTCCGTCGCGCACGAGGTGGCCTCGTTGGCTTTACCTTCGTTCGCGGTCGTCCTTGGTTACTGTGATCCGTCCGCGGGGCTCTGGGAGGCCAAGACCAGGGGCGCCACAGCGCTGCGCGCGTATGGCGGCCGGAAGGGGCTAGAGGCGGCTCCCTGGGTGACAACAGCGTGCCCCACCTTTCCCCATGTGGCCGCGAAGACCGGCTCAGCAGCGTCTATCGGCTGCACGCCAACATCAACACAGGCAAAGATGGTCTCCAGGCGCATTGCCCAGGAGACCTTTGATGCAGCTGTGCGCGAGAATATCGAGGAGTTTGCGATGGGGCCAGAGGAGGCGGTGAAAGAGGCCGTGGAGCAGTTTGAATGGCAAGGGGTTGATCTGAGCAACATTGTAAAGACAGCGCCTAAAGTCTCTGCAGACGGATCCCAGGAGCCCACACATGACATCCTGGAGTTCTAATCTCATTTTAGCAAAAACTTATCTTTTTAAATATCCTGTTGCCCCTTCCTTCCTTCCTTCCCTCCCTCCTTCCTTCCTTCCCTTTCTTCCCTCTGTTGCCCAGGCTGGAGTGTAGTTGGCTCGATGCAGACTCCCTGCCTCCGGCTCCCGTGATTCTCCTGCCCTGGCCTGCGGGCTGCCTGGGATTGCCGGCGCGTGCCACCACCCCTGCCTGGTTTTTGTCCTTTGCCTGGAGGCGGGGTTTCGCCATGTTGGCCAGGCTGGTCTCCAGCTCCTGACCTCGAGTGGTCTGCCCGCCTCGGCCTCCCGAGGTGCTGGGACTGCAGACGGAGTCTCGCTCACTTGGTGCTCGGTGTTGCCCGGGCTGGAGTGCGGTGGTGTGGTCTTGGCTCGCTGCAGCCTCCGCCTCCCAGCCGCCTGCCTTGGCCTCCCAGGGTGCTAGGAGTGCAGCCTCTGCCCGGCCGCCGCCCCGTCTGGGACGTGAGGAGCATCTCTGCCCGGCCGCCCCGTCTGGGAAGTGAGGAGCGTCTCTGCCCGGCCGCCACCCCGTCTAGGAAGTGAGGAGCGTCTCTGCCCGGCCGCCCCGTCTGGCAAGTGAGGAGCACCTCTGCCCAGCCGCCACCCCGTCTAGGAAGTGAGGAGCACCTCTGCCCGGCCGCCACCCCGACTAAGAAGTGAGGAGCGTCTCTGCCCGGCCGCCCCATCTGGGATGTGGAGAGCACCTCTGCCCAGCCGCCACCCCGTCTAGGAAGTGAGGAACATCTCTGCCTGGCCGCCCATCGTCTGGGATGTGAGGAGCACCTCTGCCCGGCCGCCCCATCTGGGAAGTGAGGAGTGCCTCTGCCCGGCCGCCCCTTCTGGGATGTGGGGAGCGCCTCTGCCCGGCCGCCCCGTCTGGGAGGTCTACCACGGAGGCCAGACGCAATGTGGGGGCTGGACGTGGTGGCTCACACCTGTAGTCCCAGCACTCTGGGAGGCCGAGGCGGGTTGATCGCTTGAGGCTTGGAGTTCGAGACCAGCCTGGCCAACATGGCGAAACATATGAAAAATACAACAGACCAACCGAGCAACCCAGCAACAACAAAACAGGTCTACCCTGGAGTCATACTCTAATTTTTTCTATTTTCCTCCCTTTCTGATCCTTTATCCCACTTTCTTTTTCTTCCTCTTCCTTCTCCTTCTTTGTCAAATAGAGGATTGAGTTATTATCATTGATCCACACAAAGTCCCTCTCTCATTTATTTTCTTTAATTCCCACCCCCCATTTCTATTCCCCGTCTTCCCATGTGCAACCTTCCTAATATGTTTGATATGCATCTTTTTGTATGTATTTTTAGAAAATGTGTATTGTTTTGTGTGCAAAAAATAATAAAAAAAAGAAAAAAAAATGAGATAAAAAAACAAACAAAAAATTAAAAGGTCAACATCAGATATATAAGCAGGAATCTCAACAAGCATAAAGGGAATGCTTAGGAAGACACTATTTATGAGACCTACTTTCCTTTAACAAAGTGCTACTTACTCTTCATCAAAAGTCTAAAATCTCAAGCCTTGAGAGTAAACCAAAAAAATGAATTTGGTCTGGAGAGCATTAAAAAAAAGAGGCAAAGTACAATTCTGACTAACAAAGTTAATCTTAAAATATAGCATATAGGCCGGGCGCAGTGGCTCATGCCTGTAATCCCAGCACTTTGGGAGGCTGAGGTGGGCGGATCACGAGGTCAGGAGATCGAGACCATCCTGGCTAATATGGTGAAACCCCGTGTCTACTAAAACATACAAAAAATTAGCCGGGTGTGGGCGCCTGTAGTCCCAGCTACTTGGGAGGCTGAGGCAGGAGAATGTTGTGAACCTGGGAAGCTGAGATCATGCCACTGCACTCCAGCCTGGGCGACAGAGCAAAACTCTGTCTCAAAATAAATAAACAAATGCCTGGGCGACAGAGCAAAACTCTGTCTCAAAATAAATAAATAAAATAAAATAAAATACAGCATATAAAGTCTAAATATAACTAAAAATCAGAAGTAGCAGAGCATATTAAATATAAAATTACACTTCACATTTCAACATTTTACTACCTATATCTTCAAATAAGTCAAATGAGCTACCATGGCCGAGAGGATTCTTTCAATCTAAAAAAAGAAAATGGCTTTCTCCTGCCCAATGAATAGATACACAGGTATCAGAATTAAAAAAAAAAAATTCCTTACCATGAGCTATTTTAAGTTTCTTCCGTAGCACTAGGGGAATATACATGGTAATAGTAATAGCAGTAGTGGTGGTGGTAAGTACTACAGTACAGGCATCAGCAATGTTAGTACCAACGGTTCTGACATGTATTCACTTAATTCACAACAATCCTATGAAATAAGTATCATCGTAACACCCATTTTCAAATTAAGGAATAGAACCATGAGGCCAGCTATTGGTAAACTTGGTACTCTATGTGAAATTCATATACACCGGGCAAAGCCATGATTTAAAACAAAAAAATCAGGTTCTAAAACCTCTGCAAACCTGGTAAGATTAAACATTCACAAAGCATAACTGTCTAAGATAGATGATGTCTAGGATAGAAATGGGATGATCTCTTCATCCCATTTCTGTAAAATTCTCACCAAAAGAAAGGCAATAGAGGGACTGCTGTATGTTCCTGGGGGAAAGAAAGAGATCAAGCTGTTTCAGCTCTCCACAGCACTTCATTGCTAACTGCAACAGAACTACCCCTCGGTTTTCTTCACTTGAACGTACTAATCATCAAACAAAACACGTACAAAAAAGCAAACAGAAAACCTAGAAACTTAAGAAATCTAGGTGTAAAACAGCTTGAGGCTCTAGAATCAGACTGAAATCCTGGCACCACCACTTAACTACCTTGTATGACTTCGAGCAAGTTACTTAATTTCTCTATGCCTCTGATTTCTGTAAAATGGAAATAACAAATAACAAAAGCATATATACAGACATACACACATATACATAGTGTATGTATAAAAATAACCAAGCCATATATAAACATACACACATATATGTAGTGTATGTATAAAAATAACAAAGCCATATATACAGACATACACACATACATGTAGTGTATGTCTAAAAATAACCAAGCCATATATACAGACATACACACATAAATATAATGTATGTATAAACATAACCAAGCCATAGACATACACACATATATATAGTGTATGTATAAAAATAACCAAGCCATATATAGACATACACACACATATATGTCGTGTATGTAGAAAAATAAAGCCATATATACAGACATACATATATATAGTGTATGTATAAAAACAAAGGCATATATACAGACATACACACTACATATAGTGTATGTATAAAAATAAAGGCATACATACAAACATACACACATATATATATAGTGTATGCAGAAAAATACAGTGCTGTGTACCAGGTCCTGTTCTAAGCAGTTCACATATGCCTTCTGACTCGTTTAATGTTTTCAGCAACCCTATGTGGTAAATACTACTTACTATAACCTTTCTACAGATGAGGCACTGGGAAATCATCTGCCCACGGTTACATAGTTACAAAGTGGCAGAGGCAGGACCTGAAAGGAGACAGTGTCGATCTGGATTCCATGCTGTCAATCACCAGAAGTACAACCCTCACAGACTTACCATGAGGATAAACTGAGTTAATATATAAAATGCTGGCCGGGTGCGGCGGCTGACGCCTGTAGGGGAGGCCGAGGCAGGCAGGTCACCTGAGGTCAGGAGTTCGAGACCAGCCTGGCCAACATGGTGAAACCCTGTCTCTACTAAAAATAGGAAAATTAGTCAGCCACTAGTGCTGGCGTGTACCTGTAATCACAGCTACTCGGGAGGCTGAGGCAGGAGAACTGCTGGAACCTGGGAGGCGGAGGTTGCAGTGAGCCGAGATCGCACCACTGCACTCCAACCTGGGCGACAGAGCCAGACTCCGTCTCAAATAATTAATTAATTAATTAATTTAATTTAATGCTTAGTCCAGGACCTGAACTGAGACAATGTGGTTCTGGGTTCCGTGCTCTCGATCGCTAGAATCCTCAGAGTTATTATGAGGATAAACTGAGTTAACATATAAAATGCTTAGTACAGGACCTGGTAGGTAGTAAGCACTCAATAAATATTCATTATTACATTATTTCTTGGCCTTACCTCAAAAGGTTTCTCTCTTTTTTTGGGGGGGGGGCAGGGGGAGACAGGGTCTCGCTCTGCCGCCCAGGCTGGAGTGCAGTGGCGCAATCGGCTCACTGCAACATCCGCCCGCGGGTTCCAGCTATTCTCATGCCTTAGCTGGGATTACAGGCGCGCGGCCACCACGCCCGGCTAATTTTAGTATTTTTAGTAGACACGGGATTTCACCTTGTTGCCGGGGCTAGTCTCGAACTCCTGGGCTCAAGCCATCTGCCCGCCTCCGCCTCCTCCTTCAAAGGGCTGGGATTGCAGGCGTGAGCCACCGCGCCCAGCCCCGGCTTTCTCATTTCTTACAAGCTCACTACTAACCAGCAGCAAGGCAAGACTTGAGGCCAAACCTATTATTTCTGATCATTTGCTTAGTTCACATATTGGATTCCGACTGTGGCAATCCTAGAAATCAATAGTTCCCATCTCACCTGGAACCAAAAATGTTCCAGATAAACCACAACAAAAGACACACACGACAAATGGGAAGAAATGAAAACTGAAAGAAGGTTTCCAAGACGGTTATTACCCTAAGGACCGTCCTGGGAAAGGGTACGCCTCGGAATCCACTAGTCAGGTACTTTTCAAATATCCGAAAAACTGCCGGCCAAACAGCTGGCAGAGCTGACTTACACCCAACGCCATCACTTGAATCCCGACAAAAATGTTCGTACTTTTAGCCCATCTCAGCTAACCACAGCGGCTGGTGCCTCGGTAGTGTCAGGGCTGGATTTTAACGGAATCACCAACCTGCTGCTTTTTATATAATCGGCAAGAAAGCACGCCACCCTCTTAGATGCGCTCAAGAACCCCACGCTTTCCCTGGCTTCTCAGCGAGCCACAGCAATCATCTCTCCTTCAAAGATGTTTGCTTTTTCCCCCATTAGCTAGCTCTGAGGCCTGGAGAGGGAGGCTGTGCTTTTCTAGGCAGCGCTCAGTACACAACAACATCCCACAGGCGGCCGAGCGCCGCTTCCTTTCTGACAGACGCTCCGGGGCCGCGGCCGGAGGTGGCCCCGAGAGTCGCGCCCGGCAGCCATGGCCAGCGCCGGCCTGGAACGCCCGGCGACCAGGGAAAGCTCCGGAAGCGCTGGCTGGACCGACCGCAGCCCCGGCCGGGCTCTCCAAGACCTTTCTTCAGAGAGAACGGCTCGGTCGGACCATTCCCCTCGCTTCCCGATAACGCCCACCGCGAACGCACTCCAGGGAAACCCGCGGACCTTTCCTCACAAAGAGCCGGCGAGCCGCGAGCCGCAGCCCCTCCGGGGAGAAGAGACGCCCCCCGCGACCCCGCGAACCTTCGGGCCCGCAGCGCCCGGGCCCCCGCCTCCACAGCCCCTCCTCCGACAGCCGCGGCCGAGGGGACGCCCGGGTCCCTCGCGGTCCAGCCGGGCACCTGGCGTCGAGCCTGCGCTCCCGGCTGTCCTCGGGGCCTCCGCTCGGGTCCGCCCACCAGCGAGGAAACTCCGCCGGCAACTGCGGCCGACCGCCCCTGCCCCCACAAACCGCGCCGCCGGGTTCCACCCGCGCCCTCCCCCGCACTCCAACTCGGTCCAACTCGGCCCCTCACCCAAAGACATATCTACTTTGTCGAGGTTTTCATTGCTGCGGGCCTTCGGCGGCGGCGAAGAGGTCGCCGTGGCTCCCACCAACCGGGTACCAAACCGGTTCATGGCTGCAGACGTCGCGCTGGGAGCGGGTGCGGGCAAGGCCGGAGGCGCAGGCCTGCCACCTCCCACTCGCGCACGCAGCCCGCCGCACCGAGGGAGCGCGCACGCGCCGGCGCCGTCCTCGGTCTCCACCCGCGGCTGCGGGCGGGGCGGGGCGGGGCGGGGCGGGGCCACCGACACTCGCGGGCGACCAGAGCGGCCCCGCGCCGTGACTCGCTCCTAGCGGCCCTCGCAGGATGGGATGAGGCATTGCAGCCGCTGCGCTGGGCGCTCGCGAGGACCGCCGTTGTGAGCAGTTCGACTTTCCGCCCAAACTGGGGGACGCTAGACCGCGGGCACCTCTGAATCTTATGCCTTCAGTGATACCATAATCCTCCGTGTCCTTCGAGGCCCTCCTGCTGCAGACAGGTCCCCTATACTTAGGTACACACGAGCCTTTCGCGCCCACTGCAATGCAGCCTCGGGAGGCAGGACAGACCCCTGCGAGTGTAGATTGCAGCTGGGGATTAAAAAAAAAAAGTGAGCAAGATGGATGCACACTGGCTCACGCTTGTAATCCCAGCACTTTGGGAGGCCGAGGCGGGCGGATCACGAGGTCAGGATCCTGATGGAGACCACGGTGAAACCCCGTCTCTACTAAAAAAAAATACAAAAAATTAGCCGGGCGTGGTGGCGGGCGCCTGTAGTCCCAGCTACTCGGGAGGCTGAGGCAGGAGAATGGCGTGAACCCGGGAGGCGGAGCTTGCAGTGAGCCGAGATCGCGCCACTGCACTCCAGCCTGGGCGACAGAGCGAGACTCCGTCTCAAAAAAAAAAAAATTAGCAATCACATCTTAACAGTCCTTTACTGCAGATGTAACTGCTCATAATACATTTATAAACACTTCTTTTAACTTAGCCTGTGTATCTGCATTTAAAGTACTTTGTAGATTATCACAAGTTAATATCAATAGTATACTTCAAAGTGTTCAAGGACACAAATATTTCACTCTTTTAATGCTAGAAGTCTTCAATATAAGAATACTTAATACAAATAGGGACAAATCCACTTATAAAACAAGTAGATATTTTGTTCCCTACTTTTAAAAACTCTTAAAAACATGCTGAGCAAATATTGAATATAAAAATCATAAAAAACTTATATAAATTTATATATATGCTCACTGCAGTAAAATGTATAAAAGTATACATCGATAAACATAAGAATTTTGGGCCAGGTGCAGTGGCTCATACTTGTAATACCAGCACTCTGCAGGGGTGAGGTGGGAGAACTGCTTGAGCCCAGGAGTTTGAGACCAGCCTAGGCAATGCAGGGAGACCTCCGTCTCTACAAAAAATAAAAAAAATCAGCCCATTGTGGTGGTGTGTGCATGTAGTCCAAGCTACTTGGGAGGATCGCTTGAGCTCAGGAGGCTGAGGCTGCAGTAAGCCATGATTGCACCACTGGACTCCAGCCAGGGTCACAGGGCAAAACCCTGCCTCAAAAAACAAAAAAAAACCCCCGCAAAAAAATGAACTTTTCAAATGCTGCAATCTTGGTAGAAATGTAAATATTCTAAAATGCTATGTAAGACAAAAATCAGTAGAAATAACAGAGAAATTAAAATCCACTCAAGTTCTGTAGAATATTACTAATATTGTTAATCTTGGAATGTATGTCACAGATAAAATTCATAGGTATATTTAACTCAGAGATTCCTTAAAGATTTATCTTAGTTTGACTTACCACATACCTTTAGGACCTTTAATGAGCTTTATTTCCATTATTTTTTCTGACACTGGTTTCCTTCTTTTTACATACAAGCGTACAATAGACCCTGCTTCTTTCAATGCTTCAACTGCTTTGCTGTGTGTTACATCACGAACATCTACTTCATTTACTCGTACTATACAGTCATTGACCCTGAGAAAACAATTAAATATTAAAAATAAAAATTAAATATAATTTAAATATTAATTTTCCACTTTACCAATTTTTTGTTACTTCCTTTTTAAGGTAAAGAGAATTATAAATAATTCTGGAGTAATTCCAGAAAACATAAATGAAGAAAGTGTATCAAAAACTAATATAAACAAATACAAACATTTCCCAAGGGCCAGCAAAAGGAACAAAAGAAATAGTGAAAATAATAGATTATATAAAAATGTTAAATAATAATTACAGCTACCATTTGTATACTTACTGCGTGCTTATTCTGTGTAGGCATTAAGATACACTTTATAAAAAATAGCAAACATTTATTTAGCACTAAACACATGCCAGGCACTTTCTTGGTATTTTAACCTTCATGACACCTGTAAGCTTAATATATATTTTAATCCCTATTTTACAGATGGAGAAACTGAGGCACAAAGAATTTAAATAACTTTCCTAAGGCCACCCAGATAATAAGTGACAGAGCTGTGATTCAAAGATAAGAAAACTGAGGCTCACATCACGAGTTTAAGGTCACAGAGATAGTGTGAAAACTGAGATAAACTAAAAACAATTTTCTGAGTGCCTATTCCAACCTATATATTAGACATAAAACAATGAAGTTATTTTTTGAAATTTATATAAAGATTAGGTCACTTAATTCAAAGGTTTTGTAGGTAAAGAACTTCTAATTTGCCATGGTGTTATGTTTTTTAAAAGTCTGATTTGTTCCTACTCTTAGCCTTTTCCCTAGTCCTGGTCTCTCTGATTGCATGGCATTCCATCAGGAAAAAAAGACGGTCTTCTCAAATTGGGTAGAGAGGGTAAACAAAACATAATTAAAATATTAAAACTGGTCCTGACAAGCTTCTACATCTAACAGAATCAGGAAGTAAATGTCTATGTTTACATGAATGGTCAAATGATTAATTTTTATATTTGATTTCATTAATATACCACCTGTCATATCCAGTGAGAATTAAAGCTTAGAAATTGAAAAACTGCGTAAGGTACCAACATCCTTAAAATAAGATGCTGTTTTTAACAGACTATATGAACTCTTTAGTCCTAAAACTTCAGGCTATTTTAACAACAAACAAGGAAATAGGAAAAATGACATAATTTATTGACCCCCAAAAAATCAAAGTTTGCAAAATATATCTTCCAAAATGGAACACTAAATTTAAACAGAGACAAATGTTATTTTCATCTAGTCAATTAAGAAAATATATTATTTAAAGTTTGCATATACTTTAGTCTTTGTGGTGTGGGATTCAACATGGATGTGTGATCCTCTATCCTCCGTATCTTAAGTAAGTTTATATACATGTTTCCCAACCAGAGAGGAAATGGAAAATATTCTGTGAGTGTATTTGAAAACACAAAGGAAAACTCAAGATTTCTATAAATATGCTCACAAACATTTAAACCATCAACCAAAATTATTATTCAAAATGTTATAATATCTAAGATAAAACTGGAGTCCTAAATGAAAACAGGAAAACAATGCTTAGAGCATAATCATCTTATTCATTGACTTGAATGTTGTTAAAGCATCTACCCTATGTCAGTTATCATGATAGTGTTTGTTATTTGTATTTATCCCTTATCCAGTCTGCTTCAAGAAAAATACACAAAGTGGATTCAGCATCACAATAAAAAGCGCAAAACATACCGCAATCTTCCATCTTGGGCGGCTGCTCCCCCTGTGATAATTTTGGTAATGAAAATACTTGAGTCATCTCCAATGTGTGGGTTGTCCGTACCTCCTGCAATGCTGAAACCAAGCCCTGAATTTCCCTGAGGATAGAAGAAAAAAATTGAGACTGAATATGATTTATCTTTATTGACAGGTTCCTGTCATTAAAGGACGCAGAAACTGTACTAACATAAGGAACACAACAAATAAAGGTATATGGGTGAGTAATATAAAGATTCTAAATTAAATGGACTTGTTCTGGAGGAAAGTCCTTTCAGAGGCATTACTGCTGAACAGGTGAGGTTCAAGAAAATACACCAAGGACTTTTGAAGTATTCTTATTCTCCACAGTTCTTTCTTTAAAAGTATGTGCAACTTGTTGTTGGATTAGTCACCCATCTGCAGAGGTGTCACTATAAGTCTGTTTCTTTTAGACTGCACCTCAGCCATGTTTGGTAGTGCACATCTCTCCTAAGAGACAAATGCTGAAGTGATCTTCCCACTGTTATTTCTGAGTAGGTAAAACCCATGTATTGTTTTAGCCTTTAAAAAAGGGGGTGGCGATGGTGCTTTTCTTCTGCTAACTTGACATCAGCTTATTTTTAAATGATCAAATTGTAGCTAAGTGATAGCTGCCATCAATCCTTGACATGTTTAACCAATATACCTGATTAGCAAAAGGCATTTTTTCATACTGACTGAAAGTCTAACCTGAGAACTTAATATTGGTGAATTTTCTTGACAGCAAAGTAAATTTTGCCAAAGCAGCTCTACTTTTTGCTTGTTTAATGAACTGGAGAAACAAGAGTTCTGAATATTTTCTTCACAGAAAGGCTACAAAAAGCCTTTAAAAATAATTGATTTAAGCAGTGGTATTAAAAGATGTTTATTTCTCCAAGAATGTTCTAACTGAATTTCAGGCGACTCAAGTAAGCAAATATATGTGGACCTATCATTTAACTGTTAGTATTAAACAGTGTAAACACTCACTCTACCACCACTTGTCTTAAAATTCTATTTTAATAAAAAAAGTTTTTCAATCTAACTTCATGAATTACCTGAATCTTAAGAACAGTACCAGTGGATTATGGGACGTTACCAAATTACTTAGGTACTCAAGTTCTTCAACCAGTGAAAAATACAATGTATAGTCCTGACTAGACAAAAGGAATTTAAAAGGCCCTGGGAAAGGATAAAGAATCAATAAAATAAAAAGGAGACATCGCAAACTACTATATTAAAATATGTACAGTACATTAATACTGTGCTTACTTGAATATTACTCCAGCAGCCACCTAACTTGAGCAGATGATCCGAATTTAAGTAGAAGGCAATAAAGATATACATGTAAGAGATTCTCTCAGATTTATTTTTCTCAGATTTGATTCCAATATATACAAATCTTATTATCTAGGATTTTAGTCTTGAATATACACACATTTAGTTACTTAAGAAACCTGCTTGTGTGAAACACTAAATTTCCATAAAATGCTAGCCAGATAAGGTGGCATTACTATTATAACACACAATAAAAATTGAATGCAGACATTCTTTTTTCTTTTTTTTTTAGACGGAGTCTTGCTCTGTCACCCAGGCTAGAGTGCGATCTCGGCTCACTGCAAACTCTGCCTCCTGGGTTCAAACGATTCTCCTGATTCGAGTAGCTGGGATTACAGGTCTGCGTTACCACACCTGGCTAATTTTTGTATTTTTAGTAGAGACGGAGTTTTGCCATGTTGGCCGGGCTGGTCTTGAACTTCTGGCCTCAAGTGATTCACCCGCCTCGGCCTCCCAAAGTGCTGGGATTACAGGTGTGAGTGCAGATATTCTTAAGGGAAAAACATACCTTAAGAAAATTTATACATCTGAATTGTACCCCTTAAGTCATTTTCTGATTGGGGGGGTATACCATAATTAGTTTTTAATACAGCTCTGTCTGTTAGAAGTATGGTTATTTTGCTAGAAAAGAAAATTGATACAATGACCATGTTACTAGTCTACTACTTACTTAATACGAACAATACTTCATTATCATATGCATATAAACAATATAAACAAAATTAAAAAGCAAGAAAAATCTGAGAAACTATCACAATCTAGAGGGCTCTAAGGCGGCAGGATAACTAAACGTAATGTAGTTTCCTGGATGGGCCTCCGGAAGAGAATAATACAAAAAGTAAGGAAATAGAGACTTCAGTTAATAATACTGTATGAATACAGGTGTATTAGTTGAAATAAATGTACTCTAGTAATAAAAGATGTTAACAATAGAGGGGGCTGAATCCAGAGTAAATGGAAACTCTTGGGACTATCTTTACAACTTCTTTGTAAATCTAAAACTATTTTAAAATAAAAAGTTTATTAAAAAAATAAGGTTACTAAAGAAAAGGCAAATGTTTTGAAAATACCTTGGCCAATTTTATGAACTGGGAACTTAGAAAACATCATATAGTTCTGTCTTTGAAAGATCCCCCTTGGATTCTATACGAAAAAGCAGTATATTGCAAAGTTCTCTAAAACAACAGATTAAGATAATAGTTTTTACCCTTTCAAGTGTGATTTCTTCATATTCATAATCTGCATCTGTGCCATTAACCTACAGGGGAAGAGAAAAGCAGCTCAGAAACTTAAGAGTGTAAAGTCTGAAATGGCAAGGCAAAATTTTTTATGATTTATTAACGAAAACCTGTTAAATGTGACAGTAATCAAACACAATAGCTTCATTTTAATAATTCTGGGGAAGATTTTCAAGGAATGGAAAAACACAAATGTGATTAATGAGTTGACAACATTCGTGGTATCATGACTTTCAAATCCAGGATAGGTACATTCAGCTTTTAATAGTTTCAACCTCTGATCCCTTCTCTGTCTTGATTCACTCATCTAATCAGTTGCAAACTGTCTGATTTGAACACTTTAATTTTTCTGAAAATCATCACCTCTTCACTCTCATTTCTAATACCTTTCTTCAGGCCTTGTTAAACCTCCTCTGGAATGGAATACTGTCGATGCAGTCTGCCTAATCGCTTAGATTAGTATTCCCCATTGCCCAAATCACTGTGTTTTAAACAGATGGATCTTTTTTGTTTTGTTTTGTTTTTTGAGATGGAGTCTCGCTCTGTCGCCCAGGCTGGAGTGCAGTGGCATGATCTCAACTCACTGCAAGCTCTGCCTCCCGGGTTCACACCATTCTCCTGCCTCAGCCTCCCGAGTAGCTGGGACTACAGGTGCCCGCCACCACGCCTGGCTAATTTTCTGTATTTTTAGTAGAGATGGGGTTTCACCGTGTTAGCCAGGATGGTCTCATCTTCTGACCTCGTGATCCGCCCGCCTCGGCCTCCCAAAGTGCTGGGATTACAGGCGTGAGCCACCGTGCCTGGCAACAGCTGGATCTTTTTAAAGCCCATAACATACTTCCTCTAAAACTTTCAAAACTCTCCCTTCCTAGAAATATCCAAACTCTATGGCTTGGTAATCACGTCTTTGAATGAACTGACCCCAATGTACCACTCCCCTTCATTCTTCACCTCTTCATAAGCCTTACATACCAACCCTTTCTGTGAACGACTTGCTCTTTCCATTACATATCCTGCAATTTTCCACTTCGACATCTAGAATTTTGTGCTTCCTTGGTCACAAATTTCACTTACATGTTTTATGTCAAAATCAGTCATCATTCAAGATATCTTGGTCACAATTTATCTCCCTCCAATTTATTTCCTAGTCTCTCCTGAAAGAAGTTAACTCCTACAGTAAAGGCCACTGGTGCAACGAGTCCCTGGAATCAGAAGAACATGGGTTTGAATCCTTCCTTTAAAATTTCTCATGATATGAGGCTGGGCAAAACTCTATCTAAATCAAATGCGGATTGTGATAAATTCTACTTCTGAAGATGGCTCACATCTTCCATTCCAGATATTCTTTTGCAGTATGACTAAATCACCCTACCATCAAAAGGAGTCTCTTTCCTCTCCCATTAGATCTAGGCAAGCCCTGTGACTAGCTTTGACTAAAAATAAATGTGGCAAAAATGATGCTGTGTGATTTCTGAGACTAGGTCATCTGATGCCTGATAGTATTTGCCTTTGCTTGGAATATATTTTCTTTAGAACCCAGCAGTTATAACATGAGGAAAACTCAAACAGCCTACAGGGAGATCTAACCAACGGAGAACCAAAACCCTTGGCCAAAAGCCCCAGCTACACTCCTAAACAGCAGTCAGCACCACCAACTATCAGCCACGTGAATAAGGCTATTTGGACCTCCCAACCTTGTCCAGTACCCTAAACCCACACCATGTAAAGCAGAGCCATCCAATTCATTATGAGAAAAAATGAACTGTTGTTCTTTTAAGCCACTAAGCTTCAGGGTATTTTGTTATGCAATGATAGATAACCACAAGAGAAATAACAAAACCTACATAAGCTACTTTGCTTTCTTAACCATACTATAAAAAGTAGCCCTTAATTCAGGTCTAATATAGGGACCAGGAGTTTCTTCACTGAGAACTTTTGAAGCCCATCTCTACTACCCTTTTGGGTTCTTAACTCTTGTGATTTTCCTAGATTAAAATCCTATTACTATTTTGTTCCCTCTTCTTTCTCATCTATAGGCATTTTCCTCTTAGAGATTGTATGTTATAAGGCATTTATATAGAGAGTTGGGATTTCACTCTGTCACCCAGGCTGGAATGCAGTGGCATAGTCATAGCTCGTTGCAGCCTCAACCTGGACTCAAGTGATCCTCCTGCCTTAGCCTCTTGAGTAGGTGAGACTACAGGCACATGCCACCACGCCCAGCTAAGTTACTTTTATTTGTTTTTCACAGAGATGGGGTCTATGTTGCCCAGGAGCTCACTTGCTTGCTCTCTCTCTCTCTCTCTCTCTCACATACACACACGTAAAACTTCTTTATCTCAGTTTAGGAGGAGTAACTTCAAGAGATGTGTTGATCATGTCTGTGCATCTAGAGTACAGGAGGGCTACCCATGTGTATATCACGCCCACTTGACAGGAAGTCCTTTGTTACGAGTAAAATTTTTATTTGCAGCAATATCCCCTTTCTTATTCTAAAGGTTATTTGTATCATCTTGTTTCTTGCTCAAGACTTGCTAAAAGTCTATCAGTCTTTATCGAATTAGCAGTTTTGACATTATTGATGAATCTGTTACATTTCATGGTATTACTTTCTGTTTTTAACAGTTCTTTAGTCCCTTGATTTTCTAAAAAAGATTTTTGAGTTGAATGCTCAATTTATGCTTACTCTATTCTGTTTTTAGAAACCTCAAAGTTTATCAGTTTTCCTCGGCATATGGATTAGACCAAATCCCACAACTGCTAGCTGCATTGAGCTCCATTTTTGTTTATTTGTTTATTTCTACACAATCTAAAATTTTATTTTCGAAAATATTTTCAAATGAGTGTGCTTATATGGCCCTTTTGGCATTAACGTAAAATTTTGATACTGTGACCTTATGATTTCTGTCTTAAGGAATCTGATATTTTTCACCTTTAAGTTTCCTCACAAGGTAGGTGCTCAGTAAATATTCCTGGTGCTTAATTTAATGCCAATTCATGATGCAGGTTTCTAAGCAGCATAGAAAGGGGGCTTTTTAGGTAGCAGTGAGTACTTTTAAAAAGATGAAACATGAGGTGGCCATACAGACCACTAGTAACTTTATTCCTTAATCCTCAATTGTTTGAAACTGTCTGATAATTTCAAATACTGAGACAATTCTATAACATTAAACATACATTAAGCTTCTAAGGGCCAAAAGTATAGTATCGAAAACATACGTGTGTGTGTGTGTGTGTGTGTGTGTGTGTGATGAGAACATTTACAATCTACTCTCAGGAATTTTCAAGTGTACAATACATTGTTACTAACTCTAGTTGCCACGTTATACAACACATCTTGTGGAGTTACTTCTCCTAAATTGAAATTTTATATCATTTGACCATCATTTCCTCAATCCCTCCCCACTATCCCCAGGTAACCACCACTCTACTCTGCTTTGACTTTTTAACATTCGATCGTGCAGTATTTGCCTTTCTGTGCCTGGTTTATTTCACTGAACATAATGTCATCCAGGTTCATCCATGTTGTCACAAATGACAGAATTTCCTTCTTTTTAAAGGCAGAACAGTATTCCACTCTGTATATATACCACATTTTCTTTATCTACTTCATGTGGCAACAGACACAGGTTGTTTCCGTATCTTGGCAATTGTGACTAATGCTGCAACGAACGCTGGAGCCAGGTATCTCTCTGATGTATTGATTTTCTTTCCTTTGGATACGTACTCAGAAGTAGGATTGCTGATCACACGGTAGCTCTATTTTTAATTTTGGAGGAACCTCCACACTGTTTTCCACAATGGCTGTACTAATTTACATTCCCACCAACAGCATAGAAAGGTTCCCTTTTCTCTATACCACTGCCAAGACTTATCTTGTCTTTTTTTATAACAGCCATCCTAATGGGTGTGAAGTGGTATCTCATTGTGGTTTTAAAATGCATTTTCCTGATGATTGGTGATGTTAAGCATTTTTAAATATACTTGCTGGACATTTGGTCTTTTTGTGTGTGTACAATGACCTTTCAGGTCCTTTGTCCATTTTTTAAAATGAGTTGTTTTCTTGCTATTTATTTATACTTTTAACTCTGTTGCCCGGCCTGGAGGGCAGTGGTGTGATCACAGCTCA
Source organism: Hylobates moloch (assembly GCF_009828535.3). Lineage (NCBI taxonomy): Eukaryota > Metazoa > Chordata > Mammalia > Primates > Hylobatidae > Hylobates > Hylobates moloch. The sequence goes on from NW_026652574.1 coordinate 30,559, forward strand.
CTGCAGCCTTTAACTCCTGGGCTCAAGCAATCCTTCCACCTCGGCCTTGTGAGTAGCTAGGACTACAGGCGTGTGCCATCACGCTCGGCTAATTTTTAAAATTTTTTCTAGAGACAAGGTCTCATTATATTGCCCAGGTTGGTCTCAAACTTCTGAGATCAAGTGATCCTCCCACTCTGGCCTCCCAAAGTGCTCGGATTATGGGCGTGAGCACCAGGCCTGACATGTTTTCTTGCTATTGATTTGAGTTCCTTATAAATTTTGTAATATTAACCCCTCGTCAGACTTATAGTTCACAAATATTTTCTCCCATTCTGTAGGCTGTCTCTTCACTCTGTTGATTGTTGCTTTTGCTGGGCAGAAGCTTGATGCAATCCCATCTGTTTATTTTGTTTTCATTGCCTATGCTTTTGGGTTTCAAAATATCTGCTCAGTCTAATGTCAAGAAACTTTTCCTTTATTTATTTATATTTTTTTTTGGAGATGGAGTCTCACTCTGTCGCCCAGGCTGGAGTGCAGTGGCATGATCTGGGTTCACCACAAACTCCACCTCCCAGGTTCAAGCGACTCTCCTGCCTCAGCCTCCCAAGTAACTGGGATTACAGGTGCACGCCACCATGCTTGGCTAATTTTTGTATTTTTAGTAGAGATAGGGTTTCACCATGTTGGCCAGGCTGGTCTCGAACCCCTCACTTCAGGTGATCCGCCCACCTTGGCCTCCCGAAGTGCTGGGATTACAGGCGTGAGCCTCCGTGCCCTGCTGCTTTTCCCCGATGTTTTCTTTCAGTAATTTTACAATGTCAGTTCTTAACATTTAAATCCTGAATCCATTTCAAGTTGATTTTTGCATATGGTATGAGATAAGGGTCCAATTTCATTCTTCTGCACGTGGATATCCAGCTACTGTAATACCATATATTGAAGAAACTGTCCTTTCTCCAATGTGTGTCCTTGCCATTTCTGTTGAAGATCAGTTTACCATAAATGTGTAGATTAATTTCTGAGCTCTCAATTCTACTTCATTCCACTGGTCTGTCTGTTTTTGTGCCAGTACCATGCTGTTTTCATTACCACAGCTTTGCAGCACATTTTGAGATCAGGCAGTACGATGCCTTAAACTTTGTTCTTTCTGTTCAAGATTGCTTTGGCTATTTGGGGTCTTTTGTGGTTCCACTTGAGTTTTAGAAGGATATTTTCTACTTTTACAAAAAATATCATTGAAATACTGAACGGGACTACATTGAATCTATAGATCGTTTTGGGTAGTATGACCGTTTTAACAATATTAATCTCCCCAACCATGAAATGGGGTATCTTTCCATTTATCTGTGTTTTCTTCAATTTTATTCATCAATGTTTTATAGTTTTCACTGTACAGATATTTTACTTCTTCGGTTAAATTTATTCCTATGCATTTTATTTTATTTTATTTTTTGGTGCTACTGTATTTGGCATGAAATGAAAGAGACATTAAAACTGTTACTGCACAAATACAAAAGATCATAAGGAACTATATGCCAACAAACTGGATAACCAAGAAGGAAGACAATTTTCTAGAAATGTAAACCTGCTTAGATTGAATTATGAAAAAACAGAAATTCTGAACAGAGCATTACAAGTCTGATTATCAGTAATCTAAGATCTTCCATCAAAGAAAAGCCCAGAGTGTGATGGGTTCATGACTGAATTCTACCAAACATTTAAAGAAGAACTAATACCAATCCTTCTCAAACTCTCCCCAAAAACTGAATAGGAAATACCAAACTCTTTCAAATTCTTTCAAATTCATTTTACAAGGCCATAATTACCCTGAAACCAAAGCCAGACAAGAACACTATAAGAAAAGAATATTTCGGGCTGATATAACTGATAAACATAGACTTAAAAATCCTCAACAAAATACTAGCAATTCAAAGCACATTAAAAGGATCATTCACCACAATCAAGTGAGATTTAACCTGGGGAGGTAATGATGGTTCAACAAATGAACACCAACCAACAAATGTGATATACCACATTAACAAAATGAAATTTAAATTTTAAATTTTATTAAATTTTGGCTGGGTGCAGCGGCTCATGCCTGTAATCCCTGCACTTTGGGAGGCCGAGAGGGGCAGATCACCTGAGGTCAGGAGTTTGAGACCAGCCTGGCCAAAATGGCGAAACCCTGTCTCTACTAAAAATACAAAAATTAGCTGGGCCTGGTGGCGAGTGCCTGTAATCTCAGCTACTCGGGAGGCTGAGGCAGGAGAATCACTCGAACCCAGAAGACAAAGGTTGCAGTGAGCTGAGATGGCGCCATTGCACTCCAGCCTGGGGAACAAGAGGGAAACTCCGTCACACACACACACACACACACACACACACACGCACACACAAAATTATTAAATTTTAATCAATTTAAGCAGCAAAATGGGGCTCGTGGCTACTTTACTAGATGGCACAGCTCCAGCTGAATCATTCCATTAAGCCCATCTTTGTCCATTCAAAACGCAAGCATACAGTCTCTTTCTTTTGCTTTCTCCCTCCTCTCCCTCTCCTACCCCTCCCACCTATCCCCCACCCCCACATCCATTTTTGGGGGCTATGATTGGCAAGACACCAAATTTACAGATTAGTCTGGGGAGAATGAAGATCTTCACATTATTTTCCTGCTCAGCACCATGAACTTTTCCCCACCTAAGTACTCTTTCATGCCACTCAGTAAAGTTTCACGGTTTTCTTACTACAAACTATATATTTAATTTTTAGCTGATCGCTAGATATTTCACATTTTTATTAATACAGTCAATGGAGCCATATTTCCAACTGGTTGTTGCTGGTATAATGGAATAGCATTTACTGTTTAACTTTTAAATTGTACAAGTTTATCTTTTTAGTATAATTAAAGGCTTCTGTACAATTTTAGCCTTTACTTATAGGTAATGAAGTAGAGAAAAACTTATGACAGATATTCTCAGTCCTTTATTGGCCCAAGGATTTTAAGTTTCTAATCAGTTAACGCTGATATATTCAAACAGGACAAATCCTATTACATTAAAGGTATAAGACTTGTCCAAGGGAAGATAAAGAAGCCTAATTTACTAATTCCTTATGTTTAGGTTCAATTCAATAATACTTTTCTAACTATAGAGTAATATTTCAAAATCCAACATGTCATCAGTATTTGTGACTCATCGTTAATAAGAATGCATAATCACAGGCAATTAAAAACCTCAAAGCTGGCTGGGCACAGCGGCTCACGCCTGTAATTCCAGTACTTTGGGAGGCCGAGGTGTGTTGAGGCCAGGAGTTTGAGACCAGCCTGGCCAACACAGTGGAACCCCATCTCTACTAAAAACAGAAAAAATTGGCTGGGTGTGGTGGTGCATGGCCTATAATCTCAGCTACTCAGGAGGCTGAAGCATGGGAATCATGTGAACCCCAGAGGTGGAGGTTGCAGTGAGCCAAGATCGAGCTGCTATACGCCAGCCTGAGTGACACAGCAAGATTCTTATCTCAAAAATACAAAAAACTCTCAAAGCCTATACCATCACAAAGCAAAACTCTAAAAATGAAAATGTATTAGAAAAAGAAATGTTCTTTCTAATGAAAAATTAACATAACTAAATATAAAATAATAGCCCTCAAACAGCTTACTTAAAAGTGTTTCCTAAATAATGAATTTAGGTCACTTAAAAAATATTGTAGCTATATATTATATTACATGTGGAAAAACTGAAGCTTTTATTATGTAATAAACCTACCAAAGTTCAATGGAGTGAATTTTCCTAACTTTCAGTCTTCATGTTTTGTCTTAAGGAAAATAAAGACAGGGGAATGGATTGGAACTTTTTCAACAGATTACTTCATTTCCTTATCTTTACTGGATCCAGTAAGAACTCAAAATTTTGTGTGTAATTTTGCCTTCTTTCAATGTTTTTACTACTTAAGGATAGAATAGGATGGAGAACCAAACCCAAAGCTAATGAAATTATAGTATCAATTAATACTTAAAATTGCATATAATATATCACACTTAATGGCAAAATACTGAAAGCTTTCCCTTAATAATCAGGAACACAACAAGGATGCTTGCTTTCACTACTTCTATTAAATACTGTAATAGAGGTTTTAGCCAGGGAAATTACAGGCAAGAAAGAGAGAACGCATCCAGAAGTTGGTGAAGGATAAAGATGGCAGATGGGGGCAGGACTAGCTTGCAGCTCCTGCTTGGATGGACAGAGCAGCTGTGGACACCCACATCGTGAACTTTGGCTCCAAGAACTATCGCAGGAACATACCAGAAAAGCCGAGATAATCCACAGAGCCTTTGAAGGCACTAGATCGCCGCTGCAGGCTCCTAGAGACACTGAAAAGCTGAGTCTCCTTGCTTTCTCAGTGGGTAGGCTCACGGTCTGGGGCAAGTTCTCAGCCCTGGTCACCTGCTGCCAGGAAATAGGGTTGGTGCTGTTGAGGGGGCACGGTGGGATTGAGACCAGCCTTTAGGACTGTGGACTGTGCAGGAGCAGGGTGAGGCCTGTGACTGCCAGCTTTCCCCCATTTCCCTAGTGACCTGTATGTCTCAGCAGAGGCAGCCATAAGAGGCAGCCACAATCCCCCTGGGAACGAAACTCCATTGTCCTGGGAACCACACCCCCATTCCCCACAGCAGCTGCAGCAAGCCCCATCCAGGAAAAGTCTGAGCTCAGATATGTCTATCCCTGCCCCAACCTGGTGGTCTTTATCTATCAATCAACCCTGGTAGTCAAAGACAAAGTTCACAGTCTCTTGGGAGCTCTATGGCCCTGCCCACTGCCTGAGAAACCTGAAAACTTAACCAGGCGTCCCTAGGGCAAGTCTGCATCCTCCCTACAGTACTGCAGCTGATGCCCTCTTGACAGTGCCACCTCCTGGCTTCAGGACAACCAACACAAAACCAGCGCACCAAACAAAAATACAACCAAGGACCCTCAGAGAGTCCACTTTATTCCCCTGCTCCCTCCACCAGAGCAGGTGCTGGTATCCATGGCTGAAAGATCTGATGATAGATCACATCACAGGACTCTTTG